>NW_027331936.1:3220927-3359800 GCF_048418815.1 Hemitrygon akajei | reverse complement strand
GAGGAAGAATTGACTAATTGTAAAATTTTCTCCCACTGCTCAGTGGGCATAAGACAATGAAGTTCTTTTTCCCATTCCTTCTTATTTTTTTCTGATACTTCTGGCTGTATTGTCATGATCATATTATATAGGGTGGCTACTAAATCCTTCTCACAAGGATTCAGAGCTAAAAAAAAAGTGTTTAAGGTAAATTATATTTATTAGATAGCTGTTCAAAGGACATAAAACTATTATCTAAAAATAGATCACGAAAACAT
Organism: Hemitrygon akajei; assembly: GCF_048418815.1. NCBI lineage: Eukaryota > Metazoa > Chordata > Chondrichthyes > Myliobatiformes > Dasyatidae > Hemitrygon > Hemitrygon akajei. Next base: position 3,359,543 of record NW_027331936.1, on the reverse strand, counting down.
GTTATACCTTTTATTTTCCATAATACAAAGGCTTGATCCATAGAAGAGGGCCAAAAGAAAAGTTAGATATAATAGGGCTTGATAGGACAAACTTATTCAAGCTAAAAAATTTACGAAATTGTAACCATATTCGCAATGTAAGTTTAACTATAAGATTAGTTATTTGTTTATTCAATTTAGATAAAGAAAAGGGAAGGAAAAATCCTAAAATTGAAAACAATGAAAAGTCTTGTACAGATTTGCATTCCAAATTAACCCATTGTGGGCAAGATGCTATAATCGATTGTTGTGTCCAAAATATTAAATATCGAATATTAACTGCCCAATAGTAAAATCTTAGATTTGGCAAAGCCAAACCACCCTCCTTCTTAGGCTTCTGTAAATATTTTTTTGCTTAGTCTAGGATTTTTATTCTGCCACACATTCGAGGATATTTTGGAGTCAACAACATCAAAAAAGATTTAGGAAAAAAATCGGTAATGGTTGGAATCAATATAAAACACTGGGTAATACTTTCATCTTAACACCATTAATTCGATCAACCAATGACAAAGATAATGGGGACCACCTACTGACAAGTTGCTTAATTTGGTCAATTAAAGGTAAAAAATTAACTTTAAATAAATCCTTATGTTTCTTGGTAATTTTAATGTCTTATGAAGGATGAACAGTTCTGAGGGCAGAAGGGTGCAGAGCTGCCCATGTCCCCCCCCCCCCGGAGAATCACAAACCGTTACTGTTGCTATGCTGCTCATGAGAGAGAGAGTTGGAAAATAAAACATGCAAGAACATCTGCTACAGATAAGAGAGAAATAAGAGAGGGGAGAGAGACTTGTTGATTCACCGTATTATGACTTCTGAGAGGGTTATTTATCTTATACCATTCTGTTCATTAACATTCCTCAGTGGACAGCCGGAGTGGGCTGGTTTGATGGACACAGCCATTCAAAATTGATTGACAACTGAGACCCCGTGAGTAGGGATAAAAGTCAGGTCTAGAGAGACTCCCTTCAGACACACCAGGAGACACACTAGTGGACACTGTTTGAGTGTTGGAACCGACGGGAAGGTGTGGGGCATCGGAGACTGAACCAGGAGGTCGGTCAGTTAAACTCACAGTGTTATAGCAGGGCCGGTGGGGACTTGTGTGTGTGTCCACTCATGCCAGAGTGAGGAGTCCACCAGAGAATAACGGTCTAGCTGAATGACAGAGGGCTCATAACTGAATGGCCACAACGATACGACGGATCAAGAACGCAAAGGAAGGTTTGCCTGACTGTAGCTGGTACATCTCGCTCGCTCTCTCTCTCTACTCTCCAAAGATTACAATACAACAACCATATCTACCTCAGCACGTATGAACTGAACTGAACTTTATACTTTTCGATGTCAAATCATTATCCCCTAGACATCGATAGAGCCTGTTTATTATTGCTTATTATTATTCCCACATTTTAGGTTTATTATTGCTAACGTGTATTATCTATATATTTGTATTATTGGTATTGATTTGCTTATTTTACTAATACACACTTTTAAATATAGTACCACCAGACTCCAACGGATTATTCTTTCTCTGCTGGTCAGACACCCAGTTACGGGGTACGTAACTTACCCAAATAAGTAAAATGATCTGTAACAACTTTAAATGGTAAATGTTTATAAATTGGAACTTGCATATTTAATGGTAATAATTCACTCTTATTAAAATTCAGTTTGTAACCAGAAAAACTACTAAACTGAGCAAGCAAGGACGAAATAGCCGGAATGGATCTCTCAGGGTCGGATATGTATAGTAACAAATCATCAGCATATATTGATAACTTATACGTCCCTTCCCCATGAGTAATAAACAAAATATTAGGTGATTCACGAATGGCTATATCTAAAGGTCCCAAAACAATGACAAATAGTAAAGGACTTAAAGGACAGCCTTGCCCTGTACCACGGAATAACTGAAAAAAAGGAGATCTTTGATTATTGGTAAAGACCGAAGCCAAGGGTTTATAGTATATTATTTTAATCCATGATATAAATTTCGAACTAAAATTAAAATGCTGCAACGTATTAAATAAATATGGCCATTCAACTCTATGAAACGCTCTTTCAGCATCTAAGGAAATAACACATTCTGGTATTTTGGATGAAAAAATATAAATAATATTAATTAATTTTCAGATATTAAAAGATGAATAACGGTTTTTAATAAATCCAGTCTGATCTTCAGGGATAATTCGAGGTAATATGTTTTCTAATCTAGTGGCCAATACTTTGCTAAAAATCTTAGTGTCCGTATTCAGCAAGGATATGGGCCGATAGGATACACGTTCAGTGGGGTCTTTATCTTTTTTAAGAATTAAAGAGATAGAGGCATCATAATAAGATTGTGGCAATTTACATAAAATTAACACATCTTTAAAAATTTTACAAAGCCAAGGGGAGAGTATAGAGAAAAAGGATTTTAAAAAATTCTGCAGTATAACCATCCGGACCAGGGGCTTTACACGAATTCATTGAAAAAATCGCCTCTTTTATTTCGATTTCCGTGATAGGTATATCTAGAAATACATTATATTCTGTTGTTAATTTGGGGATATTCAATTTTCTTAAAAATTCATCCATTATAGAAGAATCCTCAACAAATTCTGATTGATATAAAGAATTGTAAAAATCCTGAGAGGTTTTATTTATCTCTTTATGATCAATCGTCAATGAGCCATCTCGTTTACGAATCTTAGTAATTTGTCGTTTAACCGAAGCAGTTTTCAATTGATTAGCCAATAGTTTGCCAGATTTATCTCCATGTACATAGAACTGGGTTCTAGATTTAATTAACTGATTTTCAATCGAAGAGGATAATAACAAACTATGCTCCATCTGAAGTTCAACTATTTCTTTATAAAGTTCGTTGCTGGGGGTCACTGAATAAATCTTATCAATTGCTTTAATTTTATCAACCAATGTAGATATTTCAAAATTAGTTCGTTTCCTAACTCCAGCAGAGTATGGAATGATCTGTCTACGAATAAATGCTTTAAAAGTGTCCCATAAAGATCCACTAGAGATCTCTACAGTAGAATCTGTTGAGAAACACAAATCAATTTGCTGTTGAATAAAATTAAGAAAGTCTGAGTCCTGCAATAAAGGAGTTGAACATCCAAGATTTAGCGTTAGAAGATGAATCCATTCTCTTAACAGATAGCTTCAAAGGGGCATGGTCAGAAATGGTAATATAATCATATTTACAATCAATAACATCGGTACGTAAACGGTGATCAATAAAGAAGTAGTCAATTCTTGAATAATTATGATAAACATGAGAAAAGTATGAAAATTCTTTGTCATTGTGGTGTAAAAAACGCCAAATTTCGGAAATTGCAGAATCAATCATAAAGCAATTAATAAGAGAGGCCGATTTATACGGAAGAGCATGGGTGGGCTTAGATCTATCTATCGAAGGGTTTCAGCAGCAGTTAAAATCCCCACCCATCATTAGCATGTACTGATTCAAATTAGGAAAGGAAAGTATGTAAATAGACATTTAAAAATTCAGGACAATCAGTGTTTGGAGTATAAACATCAACTAAAACAACTTTTTGATTAAAAAGTAAACCAGTAATAAGCAAAAATCTACCTTGTGGGTCCGAAATTGTTTCATAGTGTATAAAGGAGGTTGAAGAATCTATAAAAATGGAAACGCCTCTTACTTTGGCTTGGGAATTCGAGTGATACTGTTTTCCCTTCCAAAACCTGAAAAAAACGTTCACGATTCACCTTCCTCACATGAGTCTCTTGTACAAAGTCAATATTAGCATTCATTCTGTGGAATACTTTGAATATTTTTTTTCCGTTTGACGGATGATTTAAAACATTAGTATTCCAAGAAACAAAATTAATAATCTTATCCATATTGCCAATATTTATTACAATTAACACATAAGGTTAAAAAAAAGATGAACTCATGAATCCGGAAGAGGGAAGTAAGTTCAAGGAGGAACCGGAAGTTCTGACACTGCAACCATTTTTGTAGTTTCGAGTCAGCCCATGAAGTACAACTCAGCGTGAAGCATGCTAAAAGAAAGATCTCCCTTCCTCCACCCTCAAAACCCCAGGGAAAAGGTTTTAAGAAAGGGTTAGTATAACAAAGATTAAACTATAAAATTATTATTCTATATATAAAAAAGGTTTAAAAAAAGACAAACATTAAAACGTTAAAATCCATAAATGAATAATATTGTATTAGTGTTTTAAAAGAAAGTCCTTAAACTCATTCAGACACATCAGAACGTATGTGACGCATCCAAGCACTAAGGTATTTGGGGAAAAGAAACGACATCTTAGAAAAGTTTTTTATTATAAAAAAACCTTAATATTTAAACATTAAAAGTATAAAAAAGTGTATATAAACTTAAAAGAAAAACCTAATGAATTACTTTCAGAACTAACAGAATAATAATATAAAAAGAACGAACAGGATAAACCAAAAAAACGGACCTTTACCGTTGGTAAGAAATACACTGTTAACCATCACGTAAAAAATCATCAAATTATAAAAGATCCGGATCTATAGACTAATTATTACATTAGTCAACGCGTAGTTAAAAAAACAAAGTACTATTCTTCAAGGAATCTTTGAGCATCCGCTGGAGATTTGAACAGCCGATAGGTCCCATCTTTGAGAGTAACTCTCAATTATGCTGGAAATAACAGCGTTTGCTTGTAGCCGTCCTGATGAAGTTCCAACATAACCGATTTAAAAGCCATTCTTGCCCTTAAAACTTCGGGACTATGGTCTTCCAGAATACGGAATTTGAAATCATTAAAACTGATCATACCCTTTTTCCGGGCAGCCCGAATAAACGTTATTTGGTATGAGGGTAATGAATCCGGAGTATCACTGGTCGTGGTTTCGTACCTGAAGCTGGTTGTAAACGGGAAATGCGATGCGCACGGTCGATTATTGGAGGGGTATCCAGCACTTCTGAGCCGAAGACGTCCATTAAAAATTCAGAGAAAAATACAGTGAGATCACCGTTCTCAAAATTTTCCGGAAGCCCAATTTTCCGGAGATTTTGTCTGCGAGAGCGGTTTTCAAGATCAGTGATTTTGGATTCATAACGATTCAGCAGTTGGGAAGTCGAAGCTTCCTGTTGTTGCAAAGTTTCAATTTTGCTATCTTTCTGGCGAGCGGCATCTTCAAGAACTAAAATTCTTGCTTGTTGTTGTTGTGAATCCAATGTAAGTGATTGAAGTTTTCCATCGACTGTCTTTAAAATTTCATCGAACGTAGAATGCTTTGAGGTTAATTTATTCTCCAGTTTTTCAAGTCTCTCTTCCATAAGTTTCGCAATTGCTTCCAGAGTTAACGGTTCTTTCGTCTGTTTCGATTCCTTTTCTTTAGACATTTCAACAGGTTGAAAATGATTCAAACAGTTGAAAAAGATTTCATAAGTATGAACCCCTTTAGAATAGGTATAAACAGGTCAATTAGGGGGTGCTTGTAGGTAGAAAAAAATAAAAGGATTGGAGCGAAGGCTAAAACGGTTTCACTCCATAAGCGCCATCTTGAGACTCCTCGAGAATCAGCTTCTCGTGTTGCTTGTTAATAACCTGAATAAATTAGTTTTCAAGGAGTCCCGGCATTTTGGGGATGGGTTTGCTGGGCATGCTGTGGATCGTTGGTGAGAGTATCGCCTCCCTAAAATATGAACCATATTCAGATTTAATTAGAAAGTGAATGCGGGTCAGTCATCTGTACATGATTTAATAAAATTAATTTGAAAAGGAATACATCGTCTGCTTATTTATTAGTTGTCATAGAAGGTACCCAAATATTTAGGCGTTGATCTCTGACTTCTGTAAGGGCTGATTTCCGTAACCAGGCATATCACAGGGTAGCATCGAATATAATGTCTACAGGATCGGGAATGGAAGATCGCCTTCTATTGCTGAGGGGTGGCTGGTCAACTGAGGAGGTTCCGGTACAGCTGTGTGGCACTGCCGATCACGAAATGAATGGAACGACACAACGTAAGCTAAAATAACACAGGATCTTTTGAAACGCCTTTCCAAAATTTGTATTCTTGTACTAATTATTGAGAAAGAATATTTTCTATTCTCAATATCTGCTGAAGTTTTTGGAGGCCGTTGTGCAGCATTCGAAAAGTTTTTGTTTCTCTTTTTCGCTGTTTCATATGATACATTTTCTATTCTCAATATCTGCTGAAGTTTTTGGAGGCCGTTGTGCAGCATTCGAAAAGTTTTTGCCCCTCTTTTTCGCTGTTTCAGATGATACAGCTTGGCAGATCGGGAAATATGGAATAAGGGTGTTATTGACCGTAGCTCTCTGCTGCTTTACAGAGATCCAATGTTGGGTGCAAATAGTCTGGTTTCTTTAACGTTGAAATGACGCTTTTTCTAATTCAATCCTGTGTTCCATCCGGCCCATTCCACGCATTCATACATTCTATTCCTACCTCGAGCTAATTCTTATCAGATACGAATGAGACACTTTCAGTTACCAGCATCGGGATGTTTTAAATGACAATTTTTATTTTATTATCAAGCTTAAAGCGCGGATCTGTTACAAAATGTTGCCTGTTGTAAGACGTGTGCGAGCTGGAACTGAGTTCTACTCGGGGGAGAAAGCCTTAGATGATCTTACATTTCTCTTAATCAATTCCCGGATAAGCGTCCAAGGAGACAGTATCAACGTTTTCAACTCTGCCCTGAAGTTAGTTTGGGTGGCTGCATAAATACACGTGTTTGTACAGGAACTCATGTTCGTGAGCAGAGTCCCGGTTTGAGCAGCGATATATCGGGCAGAGTAATAGTCGCGATCAAAATACATGGTTATGCTAGCGATAAAATCGGTCACTGCCCACGGCAGCCAAAGTAGTATAAAGCTGCCCGATACACAGAAGAGTAATATGATGCCCTTTTTCCTGTTCTCCATTTCCGGGTCACGTTCAATCTTACTCTTATGGGTTCGGAAGCTCCTCCGGGATTTGCTGGCCACTAAGATATGCCTGGCCGTCATCCCATTACATAGAAGTACTAAACCAAATGCACACAGCAGGTTTTGAAAGGTTTTGAATCTGCTGAGCGCGACAAACGTTGGAGAGTTGAAGATGTCCAATTTCGGGTGAATACCCCACGAAATAGTTCCAATTATTCATTGAGGCTGAAATGCAAACAAGAGGGGTATATTCTCCAAGCAAAGCCCCACCAGTATTACTGCTGCCAGGATCCTGGCTGTCTTCACTCTGCAGTATTTTGTTTTAAACTTCTGACAACATATGGCAACATATCGATCACAGGTGAAGGCCACCGTGTACCGCCGTGATAGTTCCAGAGTGACCGCCAGCACGTAGATCGTGGCTTTAAGGACTTCCGTATAATGCAGAAATGAACTGGACAGGCGGAATATTAAAATCTCATAGACAAGGACATTGATGAGAATGACCGATAGATCTGACACAGCCATCATCGTCATGTAGGCAGAGATGCATTTGGAAAGACCGCATTTTCCCCGGGACAGAATAATAATTGTTAACAAATTAGCTGCAACAGAGAAAAAACAACAGCAGGTAAAGACATCACTAAGCGAGAAAGACAGGGGAATCTTACAACTTATTTCTGAAATATGTTGGGATGTATTTCTGTTTAGTACGGTGGTCTGAGAGTGAGCACAGGCAGGACGGAAAGGCATTTCGCAGTGTGATCTTCACCAGCTGGAAACGGGCTGAGAAACAGCACGTGTAATATACTGGGAGCCTGGGTAATGTGCTGCCCTGCAGGATGGTAAACCAGGTTACCATTGCATGGTGAATGGTAGGTTGTGAGGTGCTCCGCATAAAACAAACGGAGCTGTAAATACAGATCCGTCATTCATTTAAAGTAAAATACTGGGTAAACCGGGTGGCACAGAGATCATTTTGCACATCGGCCATCACAAATCAGGACTCTGAGCACTGGGGTGGAGTTATTGACCGCTATCAACCCAGGCGAGGGTTAAACACACCGACGGCGTTCCACCGGTCACCCATTTGTCCAGACTGTGAGCAAAAACCCCACCCTTGTCGTGGGCACACAAACTCAACCAGTGTCTTCCTTGGTGTCTGGCGTGTCGTGTGTCTGATTACAAATCCAGTCGACCTGGTATGTATCTCACAAGTGCTGAACACGAGCTGTCCATCATATAGCTCCGCCTTTCAGTTTCCAAGGCAACTCACAGACTGTCTCTCTCTCCGTTGCTGAAATAGCACACACGCTGTTCGCTCCCTCTCTCTCTGTTTAAAGGAACAGTCCACTTTAGAATAATCCATCAGATCTCGTCACAAGTTGAACTGGAATCAGCTAACTGCTCCAACCGGAAAGAAGAAGTGTCTCACGTACTGGGGAAAAGACTACACATCCTTCAACACAATCAACAGCAGAATGATCCTTGGGGTTACCAGGAAGTCGAAATGCGAAAGTAAGTACCATTTATCAGGCGAATTACCATCTTTCCAATGTCTCGGTTTAACATTCCCGAGAACAATAAATTAGCTTCTGTTATATCACAACTGGATACACTCAGAAGAAAAGGATGAGAAGAGATACAATATCGACTCCGTTACAGGGGCGTCCCGACTTTCCAGCCCCGGATTTAATGCCTTTCTCTATAAAAGTGTCAGGTGAACCGCAATTTTAAACTATCTGTGTCAGCTGCAGACTCTCAATAAACAGGTGGTGCATTTCTGCTTCAACAATCTGAAATGTTCGGCATTTCATTGCAGGCACAAACCTCCCCACAATTACAATTACACAGTTGACGCCCTGACTCAAGAAACCTTAGTGCGCGCGCACACACACACACACACACACGACCTTCGGCACCTCCAAATTCAACGACGTCAGCTTATTTGGAACCAATCATCCTGATTACTGCAGCTCAGCAACATTATAACTACTTTGGCAGGTTTTCACAATCATGAGCATTTTTCACACGAGAGAGAATCTGCAGATGCCGGAAATCCAAGCGACACACACAAACCGCTGCAGACCAGGCAACATCTATGGAAAGTCGAAGTCAGGGGCCAAGACCTTTCACCAGGACAGACTCGGCCAGAAATGTTGAATGTATTCTTTGCCATAGATGCTGGCTGGTCCGCTGAGTTCCTCTAGCATTTCGTGTGTGTTGCATGGAGATTTATTCCGTTCTAATTGTGTTCTTTCTTGTACAATTGTACATACATTATGTTTAAATGCTGGATTTTTACTGTTAATTTAATGTATCTGCCAGAGAGTCAGTGTGGTTTCAGAGTCAATAGGAGCACCAAGGACATGGTATTCGTCCTCAGGCGGTTCCAGGAGAAATGTAGGGAACAGAACAAGGGATTGCAGGTGACGTTTGTCGACATTACCAAAGCGTTCGACACTGTGAGCAGGGAAGGTCTGTGGCAAATCATGGAACGACTGGGATGCCCACCAGTGTTCCTCGGCCTGGTCATCCAGCCACACGAAAATCAGCGTGGCCAGGTCAGACACAACAACGACCTCTCAGAGCAATTCCCAATAGGCAACGGTGTAAAGCAAGGCTGCGTCCTCCCGCCCACTCTCTTCACCATCTTCTTCAGCATCGTGCTCGAAAGGGCCCCGGAAGACCGTGATGACGGGGACGCAGTCTACATCCGGTACCGCCCCGATGGCAGCCTGTTCAACCTGAGGCGACCGTAGTCACGCCCCAAGACATTGGAGCAACTCATCCGAGAGCTCCTCTTCGCCGACGATGCTGCCCTCGTTGCCCACACAGAGACAGCCCTGCAGCGTATAACATCCGGCTTCGCAGAGGCTGCCGAGCCCTTCGGACTGGAAGCCAGCTTGAAGAAGACAGAAGTTCTCCATCAGCCCGCACCGCAGGAAGATTACCACCCTCCCCGCATCACCATCGGCGAGGCAGAGATGAAGACAGTCCACCAGTTCAGCTACCTGTGGTGCACCGTCTCCTCAGATGCCGAGATCGACAAAGAGATTGACAACAGACTGGCAAAGGCCAACAGCGCATTTGGCAGGCTGTGAGAAAGAGTCTAGAACAACAAGCATCTGAAGAAAGGCACAAAGATCAGCGTGTACAGAGCCGTTGTACTGACCACCCTCCTGTACGGCTCCGAGTCGTGGGTCACCTACCGTCACCTCCCACGATTCCTGGAGCGTTTCCACCGGCGCTGCCTCCGCACCATCCTCGACATCCACTGGAGTGACTTTGACACTAACATCGAAGTCCTCGAACAGGCGGAGGTCACCAGCATCGAGTCTGTTCAAGACGCAGCTGCGCTGGGCAGGGCACGTCTCCAGGATGGAGGATCATCGCCTGCCCAAGACTGTGCTGTATGGCGAACTCTCCACTGGCCACCGTGACAGGGGGCACCGAAGAAGAGGCACAAGGACTCTCTGAGGAAATCCCTTGGTGCCTGTTACATTGACCATCGCCAGTGGTCTACTGTAGCCTCCGATGGCGAGGCCTGGCGGCACTCCATTCACCAGTCCGTCTCCTCCACTGGGAACGCACGCAGGGCCGGCCTTGAGGATGAAAGGAGAAGGAGGAGGAACCGTGACACAACAGCACCAAACCCGGAACAGAATTTCCCTTGTAGCCGCTCTGGCCGGGCCTGCCTGTCCCGTGTTGGCCTCGTTAGCCACCAGCGAGCCTGCAGAAGACGGGGGCAGCCCCCTTCCTAAATCTGCGTTCGCGAAGTCAAGCCATGATGATGACACTAAAACAACGAAGAACAGTGGAACTATCAAAACTAATGAACACAGATTAATTTAAAATATTCCAATCCTCGGCAAGGATACCATTCCCCTTGCCTTGCCTACTGTCCTGGAACAACTCCATAATATCAATGGACGTTTAGGACTGTGTGACCCCGTAGGAAAGAGAGATTCGAGAGACCGAGCGTCAGTGCCGTGAATCCATTTATTAACATTATTAATACAAGCGTCAGGGATTGTTGTTGAGATCATAAGTGATGTCACTGGACGGTGAGCTGGCCGGACCCCACCTGCTGATAATCCCCTTTTGAGTGTCGGTATCAGGAAGAGCAGGGATGTAGTTAATCCGAAGATGCAGCGTGACCCGGAAGGACATTCTGCGGCTCTCTCTCAATACTCAGATCCGCAGCAACAAGCTCATTTTATCAATAACATCAACAGAACAGATACTGAAAAATAGTTCGTACGTTTACACCTGCCCCTGCGACGTGTGGAAACAAAGAGTGCGATCCGTTACCATGCGCAGAGGAGTGAAGTTTAGTGGGAAGTGCTCACGTATTGTTGAAGGACGCGGAAAAGGTTGACAATGATGTAATTGGAACTTGGAGTATGAGGTAAGCGGGAAATATGGATAGTCTGGAACGTTTTTTGTTCTGGGGTAGAGAGTGAAGGGTGAATATATAAAGATTTATATAAACAGCATTGCGCAGATAGTCAGCATTTCTCCAACCGAGTGGATTCTAGAACGAGTGGCTATGCGAGAAGGGAAGTTTTGAAGGTGTTACTGAGTAACATAATTTTCATGCGGTGGGCACATGGAACGAGATGACAGTAAAAGTAGTTGAGGCGGATATAATTGGAATGTCTCTTTCGCATTTGGACAAGATCATGTTATGAAAACTTTGGAAGGATTGATGTCTAAACACAGGCAAATAGGAATCAGTCAGGAAGACGCCCGCTTCGGCAGGTTCAATCCTCCGTGACAATGAGCTGTGAATAAATCAGGCAGACAGTTCGACAGGTTTGAACGGCATTGAAGCTTGTGGAAGCGGAATGCGAGATTGCTTTGGCTCAGTCGGCTTTAGACCAGGTCAGAATCAGCTTCTGGTGTTCCTTGTTAATAACCTGAATAAATCAGTTTTCACCCAATCCTGGCATTTTGGGGATGGGTTTGCTGGGCGTGCTGTGGAGCGTTGGTGAGAGTATCGCCTCCCTAAAATATGAACCATATTCTGATTTAATTAAAAAGCGAATGTGGGTCATCTGTACACGATTTAAGAAAATCCGTTTGAAAAGGAAGACATCGTGCGCTTATTTATTAGTTTTCACAGAAAGTACTCAAATTTTTATTGACTTTATTACTTTATTGTCACCAAACAATTGATACTAGAGCGTACAATCATCACAGTGATATTTGTTTCTGCGCTTTGCGCTCCCTGAAGTACAAATCGAAATAAATATAATAAAAATTTAACTTATAAGTCATAATTAGAAAATAGAAACGGGAAAGTAAGGTAGTGCAAGTCAGGTCCGGATATTTTGAAGGTACGGCCCAGATCCGGGTCAGGATCCGTTCAGCAGTCTCATCACAGTTGGAAAGAATCTGTTCCCAAATCTGGCGTTGAGCTCTGACTCCTGTAAGGGCTGATTTCCGTAACCATGCATATCGCGGGGTAACATCGAATATAATGTCTACAGGATCGGGAATAGAAGATCGCCTTCTATTGCTGAGGGGCGGCTGGTCAATTGAGGAGGTTCTGGTACAGCTGAGTGGCACTGCCGATCACGAAATAAATGGAACGACACAACGTAAGCTAAAATAACACAGGATCTTTTGAAAGGCTACGTAACTTCTTTCCAAAATTTGTATTCTTCTACCAATTATTGAGAAAGAATATTCCTGCTGAGGTTTTTGGAGGCTATTGTACAGTATTCGAAAAGATTTTTACCCCTCTTTTTCGCTGTTTCATATGATACGGCTTGACAGATCGGGAAATATGGAATAAGGATGTTATTGACCGTAGCTCTCTGATGCTTTACAGACATCCAGTGTTGGGTGCAAATAGTCTAGTTTCTTTAACATTGAAATGAAGCTTGTCCTAATTCAATACTGTGTTCCATCCGGCCCATTCCACACATTCATACATTTTATTTCTACCTTGACCTAATTCTTATCAGATCCGAATGAGACACTTTCAGTCACCAGCATCGGGATGTTTTAAATGAGGATTTTTATTTCATTATCAAACTAAAAGCGCGGATCTTTTACAAAATGCTGCCTGTTGTAAGACGTGTTGCGAGCTGGAACTGAGTTCTACTTAGGGGAGGAAGCCTTAGATGAACTTACATTTGTCCTGATCAATTCCCGGATAAGCGTCCAAGGAGACAGTATCAACGTTTTCAACTCTGCCCTGAAGTTAGTTTGGGTTGCTGCATAAATACACGTGTTTGTACAGGAACTCAAGTTCGTGAGCAGAGCCCCGGTTTGAGCAGCGATATATCGGGCAGAGTCATAGTCGCGATCAAAATACATGGTTATGCTAGCGATAAAATCGGTCACTGCCGACGGCAGCCAAAATAGCATGAAGCTGCCTGATACACAGAACAGTAATATGATGCCCTTTTTCCTGTTCTCCATTTCCGGGTCACGTTCAATCTTATTCTTATGGGTTCGGAAGCCCCTCCGGGATTTGCTGGCCACTAAGATATGCCTGGCCGTCATCCCATTAAACAGAATTATTAAACCAGATGCGCACAGGTTTTGAAAGGATTTGAATCTGCTGAGCGCGACAAACGTTGGAGATTTGAAGATGTCCAATTTCGGGCGAATACCCCACGAAATATTTCCAATTATTCGTTGAGGCTGAAATGCAAACAAGAAGTGTATATTCTCCAAACAAAGCCCCGCCAGTATTACTGCTGCCAGGATTCTGGCTGTCTTCACTCTGCAGTATTTTGTTTTAAACTTCTGACAACATATGGCAACATATCGATCACAGGTGAAGGCCACCGTGTACCACCGTGATAGTTCCAGAGTGACCGCCAGCACGTAGATCGTGGCTTTAAGGACTTCCGTATAATGCAGAAACGAACTGGACAGGCGGAATATTAAAATCTCATAGAAAAGGAGAATGACCGATAGATCTGACACAGCCATCATCGTCATGTAGGCAGAGATGCATTTGGAAAGACCGCATTTTCCCCGGGACAGAATAATAATTGTTAACAAATTGGCTGCAACAGAAAAAAAACAACAACAGATAAAGTCATCACTAAGGGAGGAAGACAGGGGAATCTTACAACTTATTTCTGAAATATGTTCGAATGTATTTCTGTTTAATACGGTGGTCTGAGAGTGAGCATAGGCAGGACGGAAAGGCATTTCGCAGTGTGATCTTCACCGGCTGGAAACGGGCTGAGAAACAGCACGTGTAATTTACTGGGAGCCTGGGTAATGTGCTGCCCTGCAGGAGGGTAAACCAGGTTACCATTGCATGGTGAATGGTAGGTTGTGAGGTGCTCCGCATAAAAGAAACGGAGCTGTAAATACAGATTCATCATTCATTTAAAGTAAAACACTGGGTAAACCCGATGGCACAGAGATCATTTTGCACATCGGCCACCACAAATCAGGACTCTGAGCACTGGGGCTGAGTTATTGAGTTGAAGTTGTACAATACGTAATTGAAGTCGAATTCGCAGTATTGTTTACAATTCTACCCACCTTCGTACGGGAATTATATCAAAATTTGCGACAGACATTACCTCCTGAGCGAAACACTACTGCTATTTCAGCGTTGGCATCCGTCCGTTCCCTTTGCACCGGACATGAGGAGACGGCCTCCTGTGTCCAGAGGAAAGTCTCCTCACCGGCCGTGTGGACAGGGAACGATACAGCGCCTATTGAGCAGCTTGTACAATGGACACATTGCGGCGCATCTTCTGACCATACTGCATAAAAAATATCAATGTCCTGCCGAAGGCCAATAAGCTGTTAGACACTGTATTAATACGACTTACCGGGTAAACCAAACACCGCTAGAACAGGGTAACAAACGTCTTTCACCTGTAGGATCGCCGGTCGACTCATGTTCGATTGCTTGAATTATCTCCCGTTGTGCAGTTCACATCAGCGTGTGACTCGGACCACGATACCCTGCTAATTTATAGGAAACACGAATTCTCCGTCAGGGGTAGGCGGGTTGTGCATTGAATGACGTTACTTACAGCCAATGAACACACAAGGGTTGATGTTCCGCTCCGGTGCCACCTGTTCCCCAGCTGATAGACTGAGCAGCTGGATCATGAAGCTCCTTCATTCACATTCCACAACAGAACACCACCCCCCCCCCCGAGGGAGTGACGTCAGCGCTCCCCTCGCCCGCGGAGAGCATCGCTCCAGGAGGGTCCTTTCGTTGTCCCACAGTAACTCAGTGAAGAGGTCCCGCTCCGTTCCGTAACTGCATTTGTTACACAGCGTTCTGCTGATTCCCACTGACTATAACATTACTGATGCTGCGCTTGCCTTTACTTTTCACAGAATAATTCTTCAATAACCTTTCTCATCATGCGTCCAGTCTAATGTCAACCCGTTAGTCTTTGTCTAACCTTACAGGCTGTGATTCCTTCCTGAATGTGACGTCATTGAAACCAAACAATTGATGCAGCGTCCCGGCAATGGGGTGGTGGGACTCTAACGTCACTGATGATATATTCTGTTGTAGCTGGTGGAGAGTCACTGTTATATATGATATGGTTACTCCAAACATGCAGATATACATCACCTCCATCAGCACTGAAAATGCTGATATTTAGGCGTTTACAGACGCCTGTGCCTCCACATTACTTCGGTGTGGGGACCGAAGCCGCTTGTTCCGATGAAACTTCTCAGACTTCGTCGGAGAGATTACAGAGTTGCACCTTTACTGGGCAATCGATATTACCAATGAAATAGAAGAGGATGTCAGTGAGATTTTCTTTCCGTTAGCAGAGATTAGTATGACCCGAGTATTCGCTACGATATTCAGGGTTTAAAGAGCCAAGTGGAAGATTGTCTTACACCTTTCATCTACAAAGTATATGGGTGATAAGGGACTTCCTACATCACGCACTGTTGGAGGTAGGGAGACACAGAATGTTGTTTTTTGTTATGATCTCATACAATATTATATACAAAGTTGCCGGCTCAGTCAGTGCTGGGACCGGGGATTAATGTGCTTGAGCGGAGCAACGTCGGCGCCTCAGAAGGGGTCAGACTACAAGTTTGAGTGGTGATGCACACTGAACACTATCAGTGATCCCCACTCCTGAAAAGTACATTTTGTAAATTAGATAAATTCGCGCAGTGTGGTGATGAACCACAGTGTGTATGTGCGCTGGCAGGTATGTGATACGAAACGAGAGTACGCCAACAACCATGCAGATCGGCCACTGTTCGTGAGATAATGTCCACAGTTCATCAATGTACACATGCGTATGTCGGAGTACATCGGAATTAGGTCGATGATGTATGATATTCTGTCTGCCTTCGGAGCTGAGGTAAATCAAATGTCAGGTCCATCTCAGTGCCGGGGTTATTTACAGTAAGCAATTCTCTACAAACATATCAGATAGTTTTGTAAATCAGCACGTTCGCCAATTTGAGCATCAGCCACTCTCAATGTTCTTCATCATTCCAATAGATTCAAATTCTGTTACAACTGCGAAGACTTCAATTTTCAGGAAGTATCGGTGTTGCAGGGAAGGTACCAGCATGCATTGCGGACAGGCTGACGGGCAGGAGACAGTAGTGGCTGGCTGCCAGTGACTAGTGGTGTTCCTCAGAGGTCAGTATTGGAAACGCTACTTTTCAAACCTTTGTCAATGATTTGGATAATGGAATTGATGGCTTTGTTGCAAGATTTTCAGATGGTACAAAGATAGCAGGAGGGGTAGGTAGTGCCAAAGAAGCAATGCGATTACGGCAGAACATAGACGAACTACAAGAATGGGCAAAAATGTGGCTGATGGAATACAGTGTGGAGAAAAGAATGATCATCATTTTGGCAAAAGGAATAATAGTGCGGACTGTTACCAAAATGGGGAAAAAATTCAAACATCAGGATGCAGATGAACTTGGGCGTCCCCGTGCAAGACCTGCAGAAAGTTGAGCTACAGGCTGAATTTGTGGTAAAGAAGGCAAATGCAATGCCAGCATTTACTTCAGGTGGAACAGGATATAAAAGCAAGGAGATGATGCTGAGCCTTTATGAGTCAGTAGTCAGGCCGCACTTGGAGTGACGTCATCAGCTATGAGCCCCAGATCTCAGAAAGGATCCGTTGTTATTGGAGAGAGTCAAGAGGACATTCACGAGAATGATTCCGGGAAGGACTGGGTTGACATATGGAGAGCGTTCGACAGTTTCGGGTCTGTGTTCACTGGAATATAGAAGCATACACGGGGGTCTCACTGAAACCTAACGAATTTTGAAAGGACTAGATAGGTGGATGTGGCGGGGATGTTTCCTTTAGTGGGGGTACCCAGAAGAGGGCACATCATCAAAATTGATGGACCACCTTTTGGAACAGAGGCAAAGAGGATTTTCTTCAGCTAGAAAGTAGTGCGTCTGTGGAATGTCCTGCCACAGACTGAGGCGGAAGCCAAGTCCGTGGATGTATTTAAGACAGAAGTTGATCGTTTCCTGATAGACCAGAGCTTCGAAGGATGTGGTAGGAAGGCAGATTTATAGAGTTGTGTGGGATCCGGGTTCAACCATGATGAAATGGCGAAGCAGACACGATGGGCTGAAGGGCCTAATTATGCTGATGGTCTTATGGTCTAAAGATCGCGTCAGAGTGAAATATCGAAATTGTTCAACACTCAAGTTCAATTTAAAGCTGAAGTTCAGATATAGTTCTATTGATCTGTACACATGTATGCAGCTAAACGAAACAGAGACCAAGGTGCAAAGCACAGAACATATATCTCATACAGCACATAAAATAATATTAAAGCAATACAATAATATTAACAGGTAGAATACGCTGTAGAAATTCAAGTTGACATAAAGTGCATATACGACGTAGTTTCTTACAGATAAATCTCAGGAGCAGCAGACAGAACAAATCAGACCGACTCAGAGAATTGTTTCAGGTGAAAGGACTTTATTTATACGTAATATCACGGAGAGCCTCTTTACCTAAGAGCGGTGCTTGGGGGTTATGTTTGTCTTGCAGATCCGCTTCATTATAGAGACGCAGATTACGTGACTTAAAGCACTTAACAAGAGCATTGCTTGGCTTTGAACTTAGGACTAGATTTTTAACAAACAACGTGACTTTGATCTTAGAACTAGATTGCAACAAACAAGAGCTTTACGTAAATGCGGGGTCACAGCATCTTTCTTGTAAGGACTTTAGCTGATTTCCAAGACCTGCAAGGGCTTTAGCTAAATTTTAAGAGCATTCACAAGCGATTAGGTTAACCCCTACATATCCAAAGAGTCTTAAATTCTTCCACAATTCCCTCGTTATTGATCCTTTCAGATCAGCACTCCTCATGAACTATTTCCTCCTCTTCCTCATAGGAGATTCATATCCCTCCGGGAAGGGTAATTTTTTTGCCATGATGTACCTCCTCTGCCCACCAGTTCCGCTTACTGTGCATTTCTCTCACCATCTGGGTTATCGTAGGGTCATTTTCAGGCCCGAGTAAGGCTCTTGTCATTAACTGGTCACAATATAATCGTAATGCTCCACATACACAGCACCCAGAAACACATATTATTACCACTATAATTATCCGATGGGTAATCCAGCTTCCCTAGCCTGAAAACCATCCCTCCATTATTTCCCACCATTTTCCTGAACCAAATGCTGCTTCCCTATCTTCGTAATCTCCTTAATCTTTCCAACTATGTGTTGACTGAGGT
The DNA here is from genome assembly GCF_048418815.1 of Hemitrygon akajei. Lineage (NCBI taxonomy): Eukaryota > Metazoa > Chordata > Chondrichthyes > Myliobatiformes > Dasyatidae > Hemitrygon > Hemitrygon akajei. The sequence continues at coordinate 3,340,878 of NW_027331936.1, read as the reverse complement.
CAGTTATGTTTTCTGCGGCATCGGGAATAAAAGTACAGCATTCCTGCCCTACCGCGGCTCATGTCCCTCCTTTTTCGGCTCAGAGCAAGTCCAGGGCCATTCTATTTTACAAGGCTACCATTCCAAGGGCAACTACCTCTGTTGGTAGGTCTTTCAGTTGCGTCTGCACGTCAGGTAGGGCATCGGCAGTGTCATTGGCCAATTTCCCGAGAGCGGTTGCCATATTAAAATTTCTCGCTAATTTCGGGAAACACCATATGAGGGAAATACTATCATCCAAAACCTTTCACTTTCAGTCATCCCTCGCTTACTTCGCCTTCAATAAAGATGTTGCGATATATCTTTTATAGGATGCATTGAAGGCAATATATAGGCCAGATAACAGCAGCCCGTTCAGTTTCCTGGGGACACATTCCTACTTTCGCCTGGCGGCCCTGGAAGTCAAGGACAAGCTCTTTCCCCACATACCCAGTAAGTCCCATTAGGAGTAAGCGGAGGAGGACCCAGCCTCCGTTCAGTACAAGAACTATGACGCAAAAATCTCCCATCTCCCCCCGCCGTATTGCAATAACAAATTCTATTTACAGTTTTTTGTGTATTTTGTGTATTTTTTGCGCATCCTTTTTCCCTCCTTCGGGGTAGGGTGGTACCATCCTTTGAAACAGGTACATCCACAATCCCCTTCGCTGATATCACAGTCCTTCTGCCAATCTCTCTCTAAAGCTGGAATAGGATGTGTCAAATAGTTTCATAAGTTGCACAGAAAGCTTTTCGCTTCCGTTCATGGGGATCCCTTCCAGGGATGGGCGGCATGCTGAGGTATCTTTACACACACCCATCAAGAGTCCAACTCGTCACCTTAATGACTGGCATAAGTGTGACATAAAGACAAAGAGGTATTTCTGGACAAAGCCACACTGACTCCCCGCAGTATCAGTCCCCATAAAAGCATCTAGTTTGTCAGCTTCATGCTTTCTTGTCTTCCAACTCCTGGAGCCGTTTGCACCTCGTAGCGTGAATCCATTCTCCGTTTCCTTCAACCTTCACCGCGGTTCGGGATACTATCAGCACTGTGTAAGTGACCTTCCACCTAGGAGAAAGAAAGAGCTTTTTTAGCTCCTTTACACATACCCCCTCACCGGGTTGGAAAGGATGCTTAATCTCGCTTCCCACAGGGGGCCGCGCCTGTCTCACTCTCTCATGCAGGTCAGCTGCCGTTTTGAACAATGCTTGCGCATGCGCTGGGGTCTGTTCATCATTCCAGATCAGGGCCAGTCTCTCGGTGGTGACAGGGTATAGACAGAGTGAATGAAAGCAGGCTTTTTCCACTGAGGCCAGGGGAGAAAAAAAACAACAGAGGTCATGGGTTAAGGGTGAAGGGGGAAAGTTTAAAGGGAACATTGTGGAAAGTGCTTCTTCACACAGAGAGTGGTGGAAGTGTGGAATGATCTGCCAGATGAAGTGGTGAATGCGGGCTCACTTTTATCATTTAAGAAAAACGTGGACAGGTATATGGATGAGAGGGGTTTGGAGGGATATGGCCCAGGTGCAGGTCAGTGGGACTAGGCCGAAAAATGGTTCGGCACAGCCAAGCAGGGCCAAAAGACCTGTTTCTGTGCTGCAATGTTCTACGGTTTGTAAATCTCACAGATTTGTTCTCGCCGACTGAGGAATGCAGCCGGCCTTTCTAACGGGTTAGGGGCTTTAACCACAATATCCCGGTCCTCAGAGGGAGTCCAGGGTTTGAGTATGGGTACGTATCCAATCATGATATTTGGCGCTTGCAGTATCTGCGAGTCTGGCACAGGCTGAGATTCCCCGCCACGGCGCGTTCGCAAGCGCGTGCTTACTTTAGATCCAGTCGCCCCATCCCTTCCACCCCCTGTCTCAACCTCTAAGTCCCGTCCCCCTACAGCTCCTGTCCCTGCTCCTCCTTCTCTTCCAGTTTGGGTGAGTTGGTGCTTCTTGGCCACCTCCATCCATTTTTCAAAACATCCCATCATGCTCAAAATCCCAATTAGGGTCCCCATTCCCGTTAGCCACTACGTCCCACCAAGTCTGAATCAGGGGGATCTTAAATCTGCCCCCATAGGGCCAGCCTCCTTGAGACAACCCGTAGAAATCACTGCTAAAGGTTACAGCCTACAGGGTATCCCCGGTTTCTCTTACTACGGTGTCCGCTGGCGACCATGGGGGCACCAGAGGTTTATTACCTTCTGCCGGGTCTTTTTCACAGTCTTCATTCGTTTTTCCACCTTCTCTCTTGCTTTCAAGGTCTTTCCTTGCGTTCCCAGCCGTCGAGGTTTCGCCGCAGGAGCAGCCGAAGTCGCTCGGCTGCTGGCACTTCCCATTTTCCGCAAAAGAGAGTAACTATACCGAGCGCTCGTATTATACCACACGGAATCTTACCGAGAGCGCTCACCGGTGTGTTTCCCCTGTCTTTCCACAGGTCTCTGAGTTCGGTTATGGAATTGATCGGTAGCTACCTTGGTACCCACACGTAATCATATCGAGAGCGCTCACCGGTGTGTTTCCTCTGTCTTTCCACAGGTCTCTGAGTTCGGTTATGGAATTGATCGGTAGCTACCTTGGTACCCACACGGAATCATATCGAGAGCGCTCACCGGTGTGTTTCCTCTGTTTTTCCACAGGTCTCTGAGTTCAGTTACGGAATTGATCGGTAGCTACCTTGGTACCCACAGGAGCACCCCTTGCCATCCCCTTTCAGCTAGGAATCAGGGCACCAGTCTCCCCCTTTCAGCTAGGAGACTGATTTCCCTTCCCAACTTGGTCGGCGCCTTTTAGTCTTGCTTTTCCTTTTCCACTTAGGGTTCCTTTTCTGGATCCCGCTCTTCCAGCCTCCCCCTTTCAGCCAGGAGACTAAATTGAGGATCCCATCCACGTCGCCAATCTGTTGCAGATAAATCTCTGGAGCAGCAGACAGAACAAATCAGGCAGACTCAGAGAAATGTTTCAGACTAAAGGACTTTATTATACATGATATCACAGAGAGCCTCTGCACCTGAGAGCGGTGTGTAGGGGCTCTGCTTAGCTTGTAGACACGCTTCATTATATAGATACAGCGGGTGTAACTAAAAACACTTAACAAGGACATTGCTTGACTTTGAACTTAGACCTAGATCACAATATTTTGGCTGCATTCCACACGGCGCTGCAAACTCCTTCTTGCAGATTTTAGCTAAATCTCAGGAACATACACAATCCCTATATATCCAAAGAGTCTTAATTTCTTCGATAGTGTGTTTTTAAAAGTTACTGCACTAATGAAAGAATTTCCCATTCGGGATAATTTATAATAGGGATCCGTTAGTCTCGTAAGACCATGGATTTGCGCCTTAGAAGGTTTTTCCAGGGCGCAGGCCTGGGCAGGTTTGTATGACAGACCGACAGTTGCCCAGGCTGCAAGCCTTCCCCTCTCCACGCCACCGATGTTGTCCAAACGAAGGGCACTAGTACCCAAGCAGCTTGACACCGGTGTCGTCACAGAGCTATGTGTTGTTATGTGCCTTGCTCAAGGACACAAACATGCTGCCTCAGCTGAGGCTCGAACCAGTGACCTTCAGGTTGCTAGTCCGATGACTTATCCACTAGGCTACGCGGGATCACTAAATAATAATAATAATAATAATAATAATAATAATAATAACAATAATAATAATAATAATAATAATAATAATAATTATTATTATTATTATTATTATTATTATTATTATCATCATCATCATCATCTGCAATTACGCTGTATTAAATGCGAAGACACGTTTTTGCAATCAGGCGAATTTTAAATGTTTCGGTTGAATTAATTTACTAACATGCCACAACTGAATTAAAACAAAACTTGTCAATAAATGTATTTTCAGCTGTACTAAGCAAATGACAGGCTCTTCCCTATTGACATCAATGTACCTGGGTTGAGGGGTTGAACGGCTTTAAGTTGCTCGGCATAAACATCACCGGGGAACTCACGTGGTCTGTACATACCGGCTGTGCGCCTCTTTCACCTCAGACGGTTCAAGAAATTTGGCGTGGGCCCCAGATCCTAAGAACTTTCATTAGAGGCACATTTGGGAGCATCCTGACTGGCTGCATCACTGGCACTTTTGGGAACTGTACTTCTCTCAATCACAGGACCCTGCAGAGAGCGCTGCGGACAGTCCAGCACATCTGTAGATGTGTACTTCTCACTATCTAGGACACTTACAGAGACAACTGTGTATAAAGCGTCCGAAAGACCATTCCAGACCCGAGTCAACCCAATCACAAACTGATCCAGCTTCTACCATCCGGGAAACGGTACAGCAGCATAAAAGCCAGGACGCACGGGCTCCAGGACAGCTTCTTCCACCAGGACATCTGACTGTTAATTTACGCTAACACAACTGTACATCTATGTTATATTAACTATAGAGTTGTACATGTATTTATTATAACTTACTATAAAGTTGCGCATTGTACATTTAGACCGCGATATAACGTAAGGATTTTTGCCCCTTGTGTATGTGAAGAGTGTAATAAAGTTAAGTCAGTCTAATAAAGAATATTTAAATAGCCTTTTTTATACCTCCGTTTTAAAATGCTTGATTCATGGAAAATTTGTCATATTTTACAATGTAGTTGTGTTTGGATATAAAGTAGTTAAAAATGGACCAGGAGATTTGCACACCTGCCCACCGCTCACTGCACAACTGAAAATGCTTACATGTTCTCGGGTTTAAACTGCGCGGGATCGATACTTTTAACTCAGCACGATCAGAGTGTCTGAGCTGCCTAAAAAAGATAGTTCCATTCTCCTGTGGTTGGGGCATATCTCTCGAGGCCTTCCTTATCCATGCCCAGGAATTCTGGTAACCATGGCAGCCAAGGAAAATAGAACTGGAATATGAAAACAAACGTGTGAATCATAAGCAGGGGTTGCAAGTGATCGGAAAGAAACTCATAGCAATAAAACACAATGGTTGAAGAGCTGACCGCAAAGTTAAGGCGATGAACTGCTAATCCGTTGTGTTTTGCACGCGTGGGTTCGAATCCAATCCTAATCGAGGCAGGTTTATCTGCGGTATGAAATATTGAAGTTATCACTTATTAGAATTCGGAGCCTTCACCTTTTGTCACATAGAGTGCTTGGCTGGGATTCATGAAAATCAACGTTTTTCTATTAACGTTTGTTAATAATTTGCCCATAATACCAGACGATATAGATGCAGAATTCAGCCATTCCGTCCGTTCCATCATGGCTGATATATTGTCTCTCAATGCCATTCTCCTGCCTTCTCGCCGTCATCTCTGACACGCCTCATAATCAAATACTTGTCTATCTCCGCTTAAGAATAGGATTCGAGAGGTACTGTTACAGTTTTATAAGATCCTGGTCTGATCCCACTTGGAGTTCTGTACACAGTTCTGGTCACCTCACCACACGAAGGATGCTGAAACTATTGAAAGAGTGCAGAGGAGATTTACAAGGATGTTTCCTGAATAGGAGTGTATGCCTTAGGAGAATAGATTGAGTGAACTCGGCAATTTCTCCTTGGAGCGATGGAGCATGACAGGTGACCTGATAGAGGTGTATAAGAGGATGAGAGGCATTGATCATGTGGATAGTCAGAGGCTCTTTTCCAGGGCTGAAATGGCTAGCACGAGAAGGCACAGTTTCCAGGTGCTTGGGAGTAGGGACAAAGGAGATGTCAGGTTTAGGGTTTTTTTTTCGCAGAGAGTGGTGAGTGCGTGGAATGGGTTGCCGGCGACGATGGTGGAGGTGGAAATAAAAGGGTATTTTAACAGCCTCCTGGACAGGTGCATGAAGCTTAGAAAAATAGAGGGCTATATATAGCCACAGGTAATTTCTAAATTATACTCATGTTCGGCTCCGGTGTGTGGGCCGATGGGCCTGTATTATTCTGTAGGGTTTCTAAGTTTCTAAAATATTACCAACTGACTTGACTCCACAGATATCCCCGCAATGAAATCCACATATCGATAGCCTTCTGCTGACACAACTTCCTCCTCATCCCTGTCCTAAAGGGCGTCCCAATATTCTGAGGTTGTGCCCTGTTGACTCTAAACTCACCCACAATTGGAATCATCCTTTCCATGTCCAGTCTACCTGGGCCTTTCAGTATTTGATAGTTTTCAAAGAAAACCCTAACTCCTTTTTCTAATCTCCAACGAGTACAGGGGCAGAGTCATAAAACGATCCTCATACATTAAAGCTTTCTTTCCGGGACCATTCTCGTCACCGTCCTCTGGACCCTTTCCAATGCCAGGGCATCAGTTCTTAGATAAGGGACACAGACTGTTCATCTTGTTCCCGGCGCGGTCTGACCAATGCATTATAGAGACTCAACATTACAGCCTCACTCTTGTACTCTGGTTCTCTCCAAATGAATGTTGGCATTGCATTTGTCGTCCTTACTACCAACTCAGCCTGTATTTACCCTTTCGGCAATCCTGCACAGGGACTCCCAATTGTCTTTGCATCTTCGATATTTGAATTTATTTCCCATTTAGAATCTTGTCTACGCCTTCAACAAAGTGTACAGTCGGACCTCCTTATCCGCGGATTCCGCATGCGCGGATTCAACCGACCGTGGATCGAGAAAACCCAGAAGTTCTCTCTCCAGCACTCGTTGTTTGAGCATGTACAGACTATTTTTTCTCGTCATTATTCCCTAAGCAATGCAGTATACCAACTATTTACTTTGTATTAGGTATGAAAAGTAATCTAGAGAGGATTTTAAAGTACAGACAGTTCCTGGGTTATGAGGGAGTTCCGTTCTTGAGTCCGTTTTCAAAACGGATTTGAAGTCGGAACAGGCATATCGGTTTACTAATCGTCAGTTAGTCAAACGTTTGTCTTAGTATATAGTAAATATTTTACCTTTCTATGCATATAGAACACTTAAGAAATGTTCTATTTTAAATTCATCAGTCCGTAGGACTTGATTCCAAAATGCATCAGGCTTGTTTAGATGTTCCTTTTGAAACGTCTGACGCTGAGTTTTGTGGTGAGGACGCAGGAAAGGTTTTCTTCTGATGACTCTTCCATGACGGTTATATTTGTGCAGGTGTCGCTGCAGAGTAGAACAGTGCGGCACCACTCCAGAGGCTGCTCCATCTTCCTCAAGGTCTCTTGTAGTCAAACGGGGGTTTTGTTTTGCCTTTCTAGCAATCCTACGAACAGTTCTCTCGGAAAGTTTTCTTGGTCTTCCAGACCTCAAGTTGACCTCCACCGCTCCTGTTAACTGACATTTATTAATTACATTACGAACTGAGGAAACGGCTACTTGAAAATTCTTTGCTATCTTCATATAGCCTTCTCTTGTTTTGGGGCATCATTTATTTATTTTCTAAGCAGCTGCCAGGAGGAGCCCATGGCTGCTGATTGTTGGGACAAGGTTTGAGGAGTCAGGGTATTTATGAAGCTTTGAAATTTCCATCCCCTGGCCTTTCCTAACGACGACAGTAAACACGCCAGAGCCCTCACAAGCTCATAAAGGTCTGAGACACTGGTGAAGGTTATCTGAGACCTCAAATCTCTTGGGGTGCCCAAGCTTTTGCTTGGTGCTCCTTTTATTCTCTTTCACTATGAAATTGTACAAAACGAAAATAATACACTAATCTTGTTTAAAATGGAGAAAAAGAATGTTTCATCTTTAACTTTATGATTTGGAGATGAGTTCGGCTTCTACTCACTGAACTATTCACAGAAACAGAAACTTTGACCAGGGCTGCCCGAACATTTGCATGTCACTGGACATGAGGCGGTGGAAAAGCGGCACAAGATCCGGGCCGAAGAAGCACAAAACCTCAAATGTTGCCATGGAATTTTACACGCAAACTCGTGACTGCTGAGCAAGACAAATTACCACTGTCAATACACCATCCATCTGTTCCTTAACGTCCAATGGCGAGGTGTAATTTTTCAACTGGACTCCACTGATATCCCAGGATACATTTTCACTGATCACTTTTCAGTGGCATACATTTCAAACATTTCACATCACTGCGGGGATCCTGGAGTAAAGCATCACTGGTCATTACGTTGCCGAAATGTTAACCAATATAATTGTGGTCGGTTTGATTAGAATGACCGGCCGTAAGGTTTTAATAAGGTGATAGAGTTAAGAGTGTAACCTGGGAAAGATTGGGAGTTATTTAAGAGTAACTCTACACAGGCTGCGCGTTGAGTCGGGGCGGAGCGTATTCCGAGATAAGTATTCATTGCTGACGTTCACGTTGCGGAAGAACCTCCACGGCCAGTTACTGACCCTTATGTGGGCCGGGGATATTCCGCCCATGTTTTAATTTTCCATGGAATCACAACAACTTCGATATATTGAAAAGGACCGTGATCCCAACTCTGTACCGATATGCGATCTCCCACCGTCACCTCGTTTCAAAACTAAACAGTATCCAGTTTTCCTGTTCTACATTACCGTCATTTATACAGGAAGGTTTTAACCATACTTTCGGATATTCCCGCAGAACTGCGATGTCAGCGTTGTGATCAGTCCTTCCTCCCTGGTCCTTTAACAGGAATGGACTGTGCGATACCAATGGTAAGATACTTGGCTTCTGTCTGCGCTGCAATATCATCGGAAGATCGCTGGTTCGAGACCTGAAAATATTAGGTGTTGCGCGGCTGTGGTGCTGCTCGCGACTGAGCAAACAAAGAGAAGCAGAGAGATTGAATGCGTGTGTGTGTGTGTGTGAGAGAGAGAGAGAGAGAGAGAGAGAGAGAGAGAGAGAGAGAGAGAGAGAGAGAGAGAGAGAGAGAGAGAGAGAGAGAGAGAGAGAGAGAGAGAGAGAGAGAGAGGAGAGGCAGATGGAAAAGGTGGAACCTAGAAGACTGTGGTGGAGAATTTGAACAGAGAGTCTGTATGGTGGGACTAGGAAGGAGTGGAATACAGGAGGAGGAAAAAGAAAGCGATTTAACATTTTAAAGTAGGTTTGAAATTTTGCAGCACACGGTTATTCTTCCTGATGTTTGTCTGAATGGGAACATTTGAGATGCGAGCTCCGTTGAAACCACAGTGCATCCTCATGCGACAATACATGGCAATGGGTTTGAAGGCTAATTATCCCGTGTACGTTGCAATGTACGTTATCTACCAACCTCCTTAGGTTTAAATCCGTTTATGTTCTCCTGGAAATTATATATAATTTCTATTAATTCTTCTTTCTTTAATTTACCTTTGCCGGGTTTGAAATAAAATGCGCTACTGCTGGAAAAGTGAATGTTCATTATATTTACACCTGGACGCCCATGACAGTAAACTTGAACACAAACTGAAAAATTGAATCTCAAGTTCATTTGCAGCACTGAAGCCCAAAGAATGATTCTGCCCGGGATTGAACTGGGGACCTTTCGCGTGTGAAGCGAATGTGATAACCACTACACCACAGAAACCGTGCAAAGCGCTCAATGCTTTGAGCTCTTGAGCAATGACCCGAGGCACCCCCTCACCGCCCTGCTCTGAAGTACAGCAATAAGTACAAAACATTGCCCATCCTTCCTTCCCGTTTTCAGTAACACGCATTAACTAGGTTAGGACTTTATTTTATTGAGTGTAGAAGAATGAAGAGAGACTTGATAGAGGTATGTAAAATTATGCTGGGTATAGATAGAGTGAATGCAAGCAGGCTTTTTACACTGAGGCCAGGGGAGAAAAAAAAAATCAGAGGACATCGGTTAAGGGTGAAGGGCGACAGTTTAAAGGGAACATTGGGGAGGGGTGTTCTTCACACAAAGAGTGGTGGGAGTGTGAAATGAGCTGCCAGATGAAGTAATAAATACGGGCTCACTTTTAACATCTAATTAAACCTTGGATAGGTACATGGATGCGGGGTGTATGGAGGGATATGGGCCAGGTGAAGGTCAGTGGGACAAGGCAGAAAAATGGTTAGGCATAGCCAAGAAGGGTCAAAAGGCCTGATTCTGTGCTGTAATGTTCGATGGTTCTATGGTTATGCGCCATTTACAGAGATATGCATTAACAATTTCCTGTCGGGTGTTGGTTAAGGCGCGGCATGTGGCGGTCAACTGAACTGTGTTGTATTAATAGGCAAGGAATTAAAACACCTTCTGTACTCTAGCTTCCAGTAGTCTCCACAGGGTGGCGCTCGGGCTCACGTGCTAAATTTAACAGTGCCTTTAAGCTTTCTCACCCTGTCTGCCTCGTCCGTTCTCTTCACCTCAGATTACAAGTTAATTGAAGCAAGTGAGTGAACCACGTGCCGATACGTTTATATACAACAGGACGCGTTACAAGCCAGGGTTACTTGTGAGATTATGCCAGCTGTACAGTAACGAATCACTGCTATTCACCCCACCGAGTCCGCACTGACACCAGACACACCGTCACACTGATATTTCATTAATGATCACGGTCCAATCTGTTCCGTCAGATCGCAACCGGACCAAAACATCAACGGCCAATTAAACAACCTACTGTGAAGGAAAATTCTATTGGTAACAACAACCTTCAGGAACGGAGCGGCGTCGATCAGCTCTGAGGTCGCAGTGGAGTGATCACTCTCCAGCCGGAAGGACGTCAGCAGAAACGACGGAGCTGTCGTCTCTTTAACAGAGGCTTGGTGAACTCCGGATATGTGAGAATTATTTTATAATTCGGTACAGACGAATGCAGATTCATGTTGAGAGAGGGGGAGAGAGATGTCAGCATCTCCATACCATTTGTGCCTATTGAGGCTACGATTAATATCTCTTTTTTTTTCGCAGGTGCCTGAAACAATTCGCCGATGCAAGTAAATATTGAGTTTAATCGACAACACAACGAACCAAGATGAGGTGTAATTAGAGGGTTTCTGAAGCATAGCTTCAGGAAAGGTAGAGATCTTTGCTTCACCATTTGGTTAATTGAACTAAGAAGACAGGAATGTGGGGGATAATTCTGCCTTAATTCAGCAAAGAAACCATCTGCTCAGACACTTTCAACAACGGAAAGTGAGGCTGCGCGTGTTGAACTAAAGAACCAAGCAGGGAGATTGTTTGTAGCCCAGCGGGCACATGCCTTTTAGTGAATGAGGGAGGATCTCTTGCAACGTTTGTAAACTTACACTCTCCTGCTCAGATCACACTCAAAGGTGCATCGATTCGCAGTTAAATACAAATAACAATTAGGCTATCTCAGAAGCACATAAACAAATGTAACATTCCAGTGGAATGCTCAACTTGAGAGACGCTTAGTCACCCGGGCACTGCATTAAAAATCACAAGCGCTTTCGGCTCGAACTCACAAAACAACACATTTCTCCGCCGCGTACCGCCATTTAAGTACCGCTCGCTAACCGATTGCGCCACTAGAGCCCAGTGCTGCAAACACGTGTTTTACATATGGAAAGAAAATTTAGAAGACATAGAGCCTAAAAATATAGAGCACGTGAAAAGGCCGTTCGGCCCACAATCTGCTGCCATACTAGCTAGAAAGCAAATCAAAGGCACTCAAACTCTAATCCCTCCTTCCTACCCTGTCCATATCCCTCGATCTTCCTTACATCCATGTGTATATCGAGTCAGCAAATGTGCACATCAAATACCACCTATAAATTTGCTGAAAATGCAAACATTGTTGGTCGAATCTCGATGGAGACGAAAGGGCGAACAGAGGTGAGATATGTCAACTAGTTGAGTGGTGTCGCAGCAACAACCTTGCACTGAACGTCAGTAAGACGAAAAAGCTCATTGTGGACTTCAGGAAGGAGAAAGATACCAATCCTCATAGAGGGATCAGAAGTGGAGAGAGTGAGCAGTTTCAGGTTCCTGGGTGTTAAGATCTCTGAGGAATTAACCTGGTCCCGACATATCGATGCAGTTATGAGAAAGGCAAGACAGCGGCTATCCAGTACTTCATTAGGAGATTAATGAATAAACTCAAAAAAAACTTCTGGAGAGTATTCTGACAGGCTGCATCATTGTCTGGTATGGTGTGGGGACGGGGGGGGGAAGGTGTTACTACGCTACCGGAAGGGGAGATGATGGGGAGATGGGGAGCCTTATGATCATGCGGATGTAAGCAGATAGCTATGGATGGTGGAGAACAAGTGAGCACTCAGTACTCAGTGGGCGAACTTTCCATGAGCGAAGGTGGCAGGCGACAATTGCAGTCTGATTATTAAAGGAACAGCGGCATCTCACCATTCTCCGGCGGAGAGCAGTGTCGAGAGTTGGATGGCAGTGTCGCAAGGACGTGGCGGTGGAACGAACGCAGGTGCTGAACACGGGAGCGGAGGCCGAGTCGGGAGGCGTTACAGTCGTAGCGAGCGTGGAATGGGTGCCAAAGGAGTGTTTACCCGGAGTCTTGGTTTTAGTAGAGAATTCAAGAACGATGCTAGACTTAGAATTTATAGTCCTAAGAACCATGGGGTGAGGTTACTCATACACGGGTCGACCAACGAACTGGCAGCTCCTACTTGTGATCACAGGGTTTTTAAACTGCATTTGCTGATGGAAAGCAGGTGTTTGTATTTAGTGGAACCTGGGAATGATTGGTAACTAAACGAGGTTATTAAGGCACAATTCCTGAGCCAGGTGCTAGAAGGGACCATGACAGGCAGCCTTTGTTATGTTGGAAGAATGACACTGGAGCTCTTCCCTGGTTGGGAACAGATGAAGTTAATCTGTTAATCAGATGAAGTTAATCTTCATCTGCTCTTGAATCTTTCTTTGTACGCTGTTACTCTGTATGTCCAGACACCACATTATGGCTGAAAATTTGAATTTTCATTATAGTTGATTATCCGCTCGCAGTGCTTCATTTTCTCAGCCAGATCATTTGAACCTTCACTTACCTTTTGCACTGTAGGTCCCTCCAATAATATATAATCACTGCCGTTAAATCTGGGGCACCAAGTGAGAGATTGCTAGTTACCGACCCGCTGGCTAATGGATCATGACTGTCAGTCTGCCTTGGCAAATCGCTCTAGCAAGACTGAGAAAATAATCATTTCCAAACTCCACAAGCGTTTCTCATTGATAATCTCCTTCTGAATTCCTCTCCATCAAATTCGCAATATTGACACAGCAGCATATAGTTAGTGGGACAAACAGACAAAAACAGACAGCAGAGGACAGGGAGCCAGACAGACGAATAGATAGATAGATAGATAGATAGATAGATAGATAGATAGATAGATAGATAGATAGATAGATAGATAGAAACACAGAGACAGTTATCAGTTTTTGCTCACAGTGTGGATAAATGGGTGACCCTGGCCTGGGTTGATAGCGTTACCGTGGAAGATCGGCATTCCACTTCCTGTGGTCACAAGCAGGTGATTTTTAAATAAGTTTCGGGAACAGGAGGACGACGTGGAGGATTGGTATCGGCATCGGCATCGGTATTGGAAGATAAACCAACACCCTAACTCTCTCTCTCCAACTCTACTCAAACCAGATTCCAGAACTAAACTGATTACTTACCATCCCACCGTAATCACCTGAGCTGGGGAAGCTTGGGAACCTTATTCACACACACACACACACACACACACACACACACACACACACACACACACACACACACACACACACACACACACACACACACACACACACACACACACACACACACACACACACACACACACACACACACACACGCATTCCCAGAGTCGGAAATGGCCGAGGGATGAGTGGGCTATCATGTCACAAAGTGTGTTGAAGGGGAAGGCTCAGCAGTCGTATTCTGCCCTGACGCTTGAACAGTCAAGGAATTATGATACAGTGAAAGACGCAGTGCTTAAAGTCCATGAGTTGCTTCCGGAGGCGTATAAACAAAAGTTCAGAGATTTAAGGAAGTCCGGGAGCCAAACTTATATGGAGTTTGCCCATGAGAAACAGGTGTACCTCAGGGGCTGGTATACCTCGGAAGAGGTAACTGAGGGTTTGGACAGCTTGAAAGAGCTGGTTGTGACTGGAGATTTTAAGAAGTGTGTTCCCGATGATGTAAGGGCATACCGAGATGAAAAGGATGCCGCTACCTTGAGGGAGTCTGCTAGGTTAGCAGTCGAGGTTGTTTTAACTCACAAGGTTGAGTTTACTCCGGATGGGAGTTTCCCAGAGAGCAGCTGGGAGGGTCGGGGGAACCTGGAATTTGAAACTGCGACTGGTATTGAAAGCCTAGAAGAGGCAGCTGTCCCGATTGCCTGTATTCAATTTGTTAAGCACCTGTAAATTTCCAGGGTATTGAACCTTGTGTTGAAAATCAGTTAATGTCTGAGGTGGCTGACTCGGTTAAAAAGAAATGCAGTCTTTCTGAGCCAGATGGACTTGGTTCGGTGAATAAAGGGTTAAACTTGGTGCCAGTGGAAATTGAGGATTCTTAGTTATTTGTGTTAGATGGTGTTCTAAATGTTGGTGATGAGTTGAAAGTTGGTGATGTGAATCTTATTAGAACTATGTAGAAAGGAGCTGTTTCTGGATTTTTGAATAAAGAATTTGGGAAGTTTGCACTGGTTTCGCGACCTTTGATCCTGCTTGCAGGTCAAAGACCTGTAAAAGCATGTGAAATTCTGTTGAATTTTGTTTTCGCAGCAGGAAGTAAACACCTTCAAGGTTGTGGAGTTGTTTTTCACGATTGCAATTTGGAGAGAAAGGATTGTTTTCGTTTTGAGAGACCACCTGACCGGGTTACTATAGAGACGAGGCAAGCTAAAAGTCGAAAGGACAGAATGGATGGGTTGTTTGGGAATTTTTATAATGTAAACATGGTCTTCGTAAGCTTAGTAATGATATTGGGTTTGATAAATATTAGGTTGGCACCTATCCAGGGTGGAGTTTATTCAGCAGTCCAGCTAACAAGCAAGCTTGTGGCTGACGACACACACACAGATACTGTTGTGAACCTCTCATGCGCAGTGACCCGAAGCATGTCTAAAAAAGCTGCTGACGCAGTTAGCAAAGACAGGGGGTTAATTTATGAGAACTTGCCAGAGACTTTTCTGCCTTCCATGTTGCATCAGGATGTGGGTAGTAAGGAGGATGAGAAAGGCTTGTCCTTGTCCTGGGATGAATTTATAACGGAACAAAGTCGAGATTCTGAAATTGCTGCGTTGAAGGAGACAGCTCTCACAGAAGAGGAGGTTCAGAGAGAGTCAGTAGGATATTATCTTAAGGATGGGGTGTTACTGAGGAAGTGTTCACCTACTGTGCCTGCAAGTGAGGATTGGATCATTGAACATCAAGTTGTGGTCCCGAAAGTTTACAGGGCTGAGATTTTAAACATGGCTCATAGTATGTCTTTAGGTGGACACTTTGGAGTGAGGAAGACAGTAAACAGAATTATGAAGGAATTCCACCGGCCTAATTTAAGGAAGGATGTTGTGAACTTTTGCAGGACTTGCCATACCTGTCAGGTTGCGGGAAAACCTAATCGGGTGATCCCAGCGTCACAACTTAGACCAACACCTGCTTTTGGTGAACCTTTTTCTAGGGTCATAGTGGATTGTGTTGGCCCATTGCCAAGGACTGCAGCTGGTTATGAGTATTTGTTAACCATCATGTGTGCGATGTCTAGGTTCCATGAAGCTGTGCCTCTCAGGAACATCAAGGCCAAGACTGTGTTAAAAGCACTTAGCACATTTTTCACACTGGTATGTCTTCCTAAAGAAATCCAATGTGAAGTAACTTTACTTCGAAAACATTCCAGCGGGTAGTTAAAGAATTGAGAGCTAAGCACATCGTATCACCTTTGACCCTACTCAGAGAGCAATGATCAGATCAGAATGTGAGTAGGTGTGTGCTTAGTTACGTTTCCGTATTCAGAGACAGTCTTAACAAGGCTTGTGACCTTGTGAAGCAGAATTCACAGCACTCTCAGATAAACATGAAACAGAGGTATGACAGAAGAGCGAGGGAGCAGAGATATCGTGCTGGAGAAAGGGTCCTGATGCTGTTCCCCATCATTGCCAACCCACTGCAAGCGAGATTTAGTGGACCATATGAAATAATTAAGAAAATTGATCCTTTAAATTATGTTATTAGGACTCCTGACCGGTGGAAGGCTACCCAGCTCGTCCACGTAAATATGATCAAACGTTATCATGACCCCGAACCTGCACCTGTGAGTACCGTAGGTGTGTTTAACCCTGGTCTGGGGTTGATAACTCCACCACAGAAGATGGCATCCCCTTTTCTGTGGTCACAAGTTGGTGACTTTTAAATGAGTTTCGGGAACAGGAGGACGACGTGGTGTATCGGCATCGGCACTAGAAGATAAACCAAAACTCTAACTCTCTCTCTCCAACTCTACTCAAACCAAATTCCAGTACTGAACAGATTACTTACCATCCCACCGTAAGACTGCATCACCCAGTCTCCTGAGCTGGGGAAGCTTGAGCACACACACACACACACACACTCACACACACACACACTCACACACACACACACACACACACACACACACACACACACACACACACACACACACACACACACCCCCCACACACACACAACATACACACACACACACACACACACACACACCCACACACACACACACACACACACACACATACACACACACACACACCCCCCCCACACACACACAACATACACACACACACACCCCACACACACACACAACATACACACACACACAACACACACACACACACACACACACACACACACACACACACACACACACACACACACACGTATATATATAGATAGATAGGTATACGCACATATATACTCTGCTGAGCTGTCTACTTTATCTCGTTCTATATCACTTTATTCACGTAGTTACTAATAAAATAGAGTTTATAACGGCAGACTCAGACTCCGTGTGGGCCCATTTCTACTGGCTCTTTAACCCGTTAGGGGGTACGTAACAGACATCCAAAATCAAAGGCAGTATTCCAAGTTCTGGCTCATCGACCTCTTCAATACCTGCTGCCTCCCGTCTGAGGAGTCTGACTCGTTCTGCTGGTTCTTTTTAACCCTCCTGGGTGATTGACTGGGTGAAGGAGGAGGTTAAACGCCAGAGTGGAAACACGAGGAGTGAAGTTGGTAAAAGGAGCCTCCTGAACACATTGCACTACCTGTTTGAGTCTCAGAATCGTGGACTGGCTCCGGCCGCTCTGGGATCTGTGGAAACACTTTCATTCAGTGGAATGACACTGACCCCGATTGACTGCGCGGTCCTGTCTCATGTCATCAGACTCTGTGATACAATAAAACACCTCGACCTGGGAAACTGCCACATTCAGTGTGAAGGAATCCAGCGGCTGGGACCCGGGCTGCACAAGTGCCAGGAGTTGAGGTAACTTGACTTGTCTCTTCATTTGAACTGTGAAACCGTTCCCTTGTGTTGTTTCAATGTAAAGGAATTTGGGTAAAACTGTAGAAAATCAGATTAAGAAGAATTGTGACAAATGCCCAGGGGATCGGTCAGTAAATCCCCAAGGCGGGAGGGTTCTGTTGTTCCTTGTGAAGGGATGTTGGAGACTTCATCAGATCAGTGAACAACGGCCATTGGTTTAATGGTAGTAAATCACAGGAATGGCCGTGTTTCTCACTGCCTGTGACACGTCCATTGACAATGTTCCTTCTCACTGTTACTGACACCCAGACCGACACTGACTGCAGCAGGTGGGTCAGAGATTCACACCCCCTTCCCGGTGAGGGACAAGAGACCGTCAGCAGACTGTCCCAGTGAGAAGAAAAGAAATACCATTGTGAGATTGTACTCTCCTGCCTTTCCCCTTGTGTGACTATCACCATCAGTCCACCTGTGTGACTGTGCTCACTACCAGATACCCAGACCTCATGGGCGCCTCTCCTCTCCCGATTGTGGGCCTTAGTTCACACCCACCACTCCCGAAAAATCTGTTTCTGCGTCATCTCGTCTGTTGGATTACTTTTCCCTATCGGTATACTGCTGTGAGACCGCTCTTCCCCATCCTCCTTCTTCCTGCGGGATCTCTTTTCCCCATCCCCTTGCTCCTGTGTTGATCGCTCTTCCACTTCACCCTTCCTCCTTTGGGATCTCTCTTCCCCATCCTCTTTCTCCTATGGGATCTCTCTTCCCCATCTCCCTTCCTCATGTGGAATATCTTGTCCGCATTCCCGTCCCACGTTCTTGTTCTGTCTTCCCCTATCTTTTCCTCAGATGGAGTCTTTTCCACATTATCCCATCGGCACTTCCCCATTCATAACTCTTCCTCACCGTGGGCCTGCTCTTTTGACCCTTTCACATCAGGAACACTTTTGTAACCATCGGGGAATGAGACAGAACATGAGGAGTTTACAAAATCACATTTGCCGACTAAATTGCTGCATTCGGTGAATAACATGGATATGGACAGTGAGGGACATTGACAGTGATGAGAACTCTGATTAGTGATTTACTGAAGTGTTTAACGTTCTTGAACTATCCGAGTGGAAAAAATTCCCTCCAACGAACGGTTAGAATCACTTTGTTCTTCAATTTGTCTGTTTGTGTTTTGATTTGGAAAGAATGGACTGGGAGATTCAGGAGTGAAACTGGTGTTTGCGGCTCTGAAGAACCCGGAGTGTAAGGTACAGAAACTGGGTTAAGTACCAGACTGTGGGAGATTGTGTTTACGGTGACCGTCAGTTCCATAGTAACAAGATGAAAACACTGCGACCGCCTCTGAGAAGATCTTAGATATTCTGTTCAATAATTATTTGAATAATTGACTTGAGCGGATATTTCGCTGCGCTGATGTACTGCTCTCTGAACTTGCACTGAGTTACCCCATAAGTAAACGTGTTTGAGCAGCAACTTAATATCAACAGCATGTGCCCAGATTGTTGAAGTATGTATTCCGAATCGTTGTAATTATTCTGATCCAATCCGGCGATGATGTAATAAAGGAATTCGGCAACATACACCGACCACAGGATGATTAAGCTTCCGGAGATGGAGAGAAGTAAGATCACAGACCTCCTCCTGCTCTCCATCTCCGGGTCACTGCGGTTCTCCGCCATTCTCTGACCCCACAGCCCCTTACGGACTCGACTCGTCACTAAAATGTGTCTGACTGTCAGAGCGTTGAAGAGTAGTATTAACAGGAAAGGCAGTAATGGCGTTAGAACGGTAGAAAGCCACTCATATCCCACCCACCCTGGATCCGTATAGCAGCCTGGCTTCGTCATACAGTCCCATGGTATATTGTCAATCACTTTCACAGGATAAAATGTAAAGAAGTAGGGCACATTTTTAACACAGATCAGAACGCCGGTTGTTGTCAGAACCACAGCCGCAGTTTTCCCGGTGCAATACTTCGCTTTCCGCTTCTGACAACAGATGGCGACAAACCGATCAAATGTCAACATGACGGTGAACCAGACAGAACAGTCAGTGGCTGCCTGTCCCAGGGCAGAGATCACACTGCACACGGGGGTGATGTCCAGGAAAGTCCCAGGGAAGCAATAATAACTGACACGCCACAATATGACCTCAAAGATAATAGTTAGCAGATCCGCCGTTGCCATGGCCACCAGGTAGCGAGTGATGCAGGTGGAGAGGCCGCACTTTCCCCGGGACAGGATCGCAATCGCCACTAAATTCACTGGGGGAACAGCAAACAGAATGAGTGAATTACTGTCTCACCGATCAGTGGATTTCAGGGCAGAGACAAGCTGGAAATTGAAAACAATCAAACTGTGCAGACAACTCATTTCTGGGGGTTTAAAAGGAGTAATGCGGGAATCTCAGATCGCTCTCACGAATGCATGCGGGGTGAACGGAGAAGGTACTCTATACCGGAAAAGGAACAGGGTTTGGAAGGAGGCGTTATCAACGGAAAGCCGAGACCGCTTGAGAGAAATCAATATAAATCTCCCCCCGTCAGGTTTTGGACTGATGTGTAAAACCTGGGTACCTCGGCAACTTTCTCAGCGATGCTGATTACCGCGTTCCGGTCACCTATGTCCTGGCACTCTCACTGTGCAGCGAAGTCCCGCTCCCTTCACCTCTGTCCATCTACAAAGTTCAAAGCAAATTCATTTCCACCGTTCCAATGCCTGCGTCTCCTTCTTGACTCCCCGTTTATCACCCGCACACCCCCCCCCCCACCACCCACCTCCGCTTGGATGGCTTCTTTTAAATTCCGCAACTACCATTGGCCGGAGTTCCTAAACACGCTATCAACGAATCCGATCAGGAAGTTTCAATTTTCGTTTTTGAGGTTTATGCTTGACCCTCTGAACTTTAAATTATTTAGCACGCTAGTGCTTATATCATCAAAGACAGTGTAGGTACTCCAAAAGATCTGTCTCCTTTGAGGTCGCTCCGAATTACTTCAGTATTATTGTAAATGTTTCAAAGCATATTGTACAAGAACGGAGTATTGCGTGCACCTTACCCCATCTGACCCCTAACGGACACCGCTGGGCTTGCTCTTAACTCCTGCTTCACTTCACGGATAACAGGGCGTGGTAATAAACCCTGGTACAAAACATACACAGAGGCCCTTACTTGCCTTATATTCGGAGTCTGACTTACAAATGAATCGACCACTCTCCCCTGAATCTCAACGTCCATTCGCTTCCCGCGTTCCCTTCAAATTTGCAGGTATTTCTTTAATCAGAGCACAATACCTTGAATTTTGAATTTAAAGCACGTTGCTCTAATGAAACGGTTTAATACCAAATAGCCGTAAAGGTGGCGAGCGCGCTGGATTATCGGGGTTTACTTGACAGCGGCTTTGCATTGATAAATCACAACTGCCTGCTGTGAATCTACAAAATGAATCCATCTACCCGATCTTCCTCTCTACGGCCGCTTCAGCTGCCGGTTTACTTCCAGCAGAAGCCATGAATTAAAAAGGAAGGGAACTTCTGAACGAACACAGAGATTGGTCGCAATGTGAACACCGCACTCTCTGACACTCCGACATCACAGCGCTGTCGGTCACTGAACGAGTCCACGGACCGCGCGCACAGAACTTAAACTGTTAATTTGCTTGTGTTCTTACCAGGAACACCGATCACGGCAATGACCAAGTACCATATCTTCCTCACACGGTAAAAGGTTTCACGCATGCTGTCTGAGATTCACCCTGTCTTCCAGCTGCCCGTGATCTCGCTGGAGAAACTCTGAGCTGACGGATCTCCACGGTCATTCATTTATACTCGCTCCATCACGCGGACTATTTAATATCACACAAGGCTGACGTGTTTTCCAACTGCTGGGGTTAAAGTAAACATGATGTCATTTAAGTAAACTCCCAATGGTGATGAAATATGAATAGCTTGACACGAAATTACAAAATCTCAAAGATGAATAAATGACGATTGGAGAAGTCAGTGACTGTTGATGTGAAACACTCTCAGACTCACCTCTCGGTTTCATGATTGTTATTGTTGATCTTGTCCATTCCGAGGATCCATGGACTTTGTCACCATAGACCAATGTTATACCGTCAATGGGCTGTTCTGTTTCACTCTGGGAATTGTCTCGGTTATAGATCTTGCATTAGAAATATGAAACAAAAATAAGATATTTGTACGTTCCTGTAACATAGTGAAGAACCTTAAACTAATATCTTATTCAGGCTCACGGAGATATTGAATGCACGTAAACGTTTAATCAGATTTACTGCAACACGCACAAAATGCTGGAGGAACTCAACAGGTTAGGCAGCATCTTTGGAAATTATTAATCTGTCGGGCTTTCTGGCCATGACCTTTCTTCAAATTAATTAACACTTCGTCACACCTCACCTCCATTAACAGAAGCGAGATTTCTAGTGGCAAACCATTTTCTTTCCGATCCCCGTTCACGGTCCGATATGTCGACCCGTGACTTCCTCTCGTGCCACAATGAGGCTACTCTCAGGCCGGATGTGCTACACCTCAAATTCCGTCCAGGTAGCCTGCAATCTCATGGCAAGAACATTGATTTCCGTTGAGTGCCTGTATTTTCCCCTCCTTCCTTTCCCCACTTCGGCCTCTTATCTCTCCGCCTTATCTACCTATCGCCTTCCCATGACGCCCCTCTTCCTTCCGTTTTCCTTGGATCCACTCTCCTCTCCTATCAGCTTCCTTCTTCTGCCGCCCTTTGCGTTGTTCACCTATCATCACCCAGACAGTTATTTCGCCAACCTGGCAACACCCATTCCCTTCTAGCTTGTCCTTCCCTCTCCCCAAGATGTTCTTATTCTGCCATCTTCCTCCTTCCTTTCTACCCCCTGATGAAGGGTCTTGGCCCGAAACGGCGTCTGTTTGTTCATTTCCATAGATGCTGCCAGACCTGCGGAGATCCACCAGCAGACAGGTGTCAATATTGAGGTACGAGGTTACCTTCCATGGGTGAGTATGGTTGGGATATTCACAAAGAGTGACGGGGTTCTCGGGAGTGCTGATGTGGACACGAAGAAAACAATGGAAGTCCAAACATCAATAAAGGTATGGAAGCAGATTTACAATGGGGCATCCAATACGTTCTGAACAGATGCTGCCACGGACGGGAAAAGTCATGATGCAATAATATATAATAGTAGTCTGATTTTCTGCTCCCCGTGAGTGATGGACGTGATTGTTGTGGAGCCGCTGCACCAGTGTTTCACTAGGAAATTGCCGAACGTAGAACATTTCCGATATCAGCGGAGAATCTGTCATTCTCTCCTCGAAGCGGAGTACCGGGGGTGTTACACACAGAAGCTAAACTATTATTAGCAGACATACAGTGGCTTGCAGAAGTCTGAGACACCACTGGGCAAAATTTATGTTACTGTGAATAGTTAAGTGATGTAACTTTTTTTCATCATTTTAAGCAAGTTTAGTAGATTATTTTTGTTTTGTACAATTTTACAGTGAAAAATAGGAATGGAGCACCATTCAAAAGTTTGGGGACCGCAGGAGATTTGAGCTCTGAGATAACTTTGGCCAAGGTCTCAGACCTTAATTAGCTTGCTAGGGCTGTGCCCTGCCGACCGAGCCTACTGCACTTCAGGGTTCACAATGATGTCTCCACTACATTGGAAAATAAAACACAACCTGGATTTGCTCGGACTGCGAGCATGGTTGTTTCTGAGCTCATCACAATTTAATGCTTATTCCACTGATATTGGGACTTCTTTCCTCTGTCTGGGGCCTTCTCCACTGCCATCGTATGCATAACATAAATGAGGAGAACGGCATCTCATCTTTCGACTAGACACCTCACAACGATAGGGAACACACTGCTGTTTTTTTCTTATTCCGGCTGAATTACCTTTTGTTGTTACTCCGATGAAGCCCATGACTCCTTCCTGCCCCGGTACCATATAATCCTAAATAATGGCCAGTATTTCGCTTAAAGTTCCCTGGTCTAATTGATCTTTCACCGCCCTGTCATCTCCATGTTCATAATTGGCACACTCGCTCCCCTGACTCAAGCCCGTGAGTTAGGGTTAACGGGGATTCACTTTCTACAGACTCTGCTACTTTGGAGGTGTTCTAACAATTTTTGCTCTTTCACTCCTTGGAATGATATCGTAGCGATACAGTTTTGGGAAAAATAATGTGGTCTACATTGTCAGATGCCTGAGTCCAAACCAGACCGATCTATGGAAGTGGGTAAAGTGGAGGCATTGGTTATCGTGCAAAAACGAGGAAATCTGTAGATGCTGGAAAGTCAAACAACCACACATACAAAATGCTGGAGGAACACAGCAGGCCAGGCAGCATCTATAGTGAAAAGGGCAGTCGACGTTTCGGGCCGAGACCCTGGCTGACGTGGTGTAATGACAGGTGAATCACATCCAAAAAATCGCGAGAGTTCCTCGAGGATGAAATGCACATTGTGGAAAGCGACTGTGTTATGAAAGAAGAGTAAATACCTGCGTGTGCGCCCAGTAAGTTTGTACCCACCACAAAGAGTCAACGCATGGGAAAGGTAATACTGGGGGAAAGTAATCCACGCTGGCCGGGCGCTCCTAGACATCCTGATATAACCTTCAAGATCCCAGCTTTGGGTCATTCACTTCCGCGATGGCTGGTCTCCACACAGTTGTCGCTGCGTGTACTCCTGAAAACCTCTATTCCTCTCTTTCCCTTATCACATTAATCTAATAGCTTTCAGTGTCGTTGATTCAAACTTTATGGCCCTTTCCCCCGACATGTGATCTTGGTAACTGATTTTGTCCTTCCCAACTCAGACTGGTTCAAGCCAAACACTCGGCGCAGACCACCAGGTCACAGGCTGTTCCTTCTCATCTGAAAATGGTTTGCTTTCGATCATCAAAAACAAAGCAACTCACTGTGTCCACCTGTAGTTGCCTTGATGAAGCCATCCCTGAGAACGGACCTCCATTCCTGCGATCACATGGCAAGAACAAAAGCATCTTCTTTGTCTATTTCCATTGCCTTTGCCTCGTTTCAGTTCACTGATTTTCAGATTATAGTTTTCTGGACAACATATATGTTCGTCTGTCGATATGCGTGTCTGCACATCTACCTATCTATGAATGTATCTCTCTATCTATCTGGCCGTCTGCCGCTGTGCCTGTCCTCTGTCTGCCTGTTTCTCTGTCTCTTTGTCTGTGTAACTATATACCGTTCATCTACTTCTTCCCAGATATTGTGACTTTGATCAAGCGCACTTCACAAGAGTGCGGACAATGAGAAGCCGTTTTGAACATTTAAATACTTCTTTTCTCAATCTTACCAGATTGATATCGACAAGGTAGATACGCTGTGACATGGGAGTGATGTCAGTTCTTTATTCAATTGTCACTTCAAGGGTATTTACAAAGGCCGACTGAATTTCATGATCCAGTAGACAGCGAGTCGGCAGAGTGTAATCCCTCACTTGCTGTCCCAGTTTTAACTGTATTGATGATATATGGTTTGTTCGACATGGAGTACAACAATGAAGTGAAGGTTCACGTGAACTGGCTGAGAAAATGAAGCACAGTGAGTGGACAATCAGCTCAAATGAAAATACAAGTTCTCAGCCCTAATGTGGTGTCTGGACATGCAACGTAATAATGTAAAAGAATGAATGCCGTTCTCCCTTATCAGACTGCCTATTATTGCTGTCATGTTTATTCATGGAAAGTCCCTGCATGAAGTCCTCGTACTGAGCGCTCAGGGCTCATTCCGAAGAGTTGCATTTTCCGTATTACTGTTTGAGATTTCACCAACGGATTGTGTTTATATCGTTTTGTTAATTTTGAGTCTGAGTCTGAGCTAATTCCAGACTTTACTCTGGATTTGAGTTCATCCTGTTCCAAACCTCTCTCGTTACGTTGACAAGATCATACGGCTCCTGTGTCATCCAATCTCAAGATCGCTGTGTCGTTCGTCCCATAACCGATATAAAATTTGACCAAGAAGTGAAGGACTTTTAAGTGGAACCTAATCAACAAACTACTAGTGGCCGCGAACGAAGCAACCTTGAATGGCTCCCCGAAAGTCTTTTGAATTTTGGAAGAAAATAAAATGCCCGTGAGAAACACAAGCTACTGCAAGTCGAATACGCTGCACAGTAAAATTCTGAGGTCAAGATCTAATGTGATAGCTGAAGTTATATGGTCGTAATTTTGCACGTTGCGACATCCCGTCTCCACTAGCAATGATTATCCTTGTTAATACACAAACATGCACACACACACACACACACACACACACACACACACACACACACACACACACACACACACACACACACACACACACACACACACACACACACACACACACACACACACACACACACACACACACACACACACACACACGCTGTAGTAGATATTTAATGCATTTTTATCTTTTTAATTGTTGGACTTGAATTATTTTTATATATTCACCACCAATAATATGCTAATCTTGCCATCAAATGCACGTTTTTGTTTAATCGAGTCCATAATCGCGAAGACTTAACGCACAGACACGCTAAGATTCCGTTTTAATCGGATAAGATATACAAATTTTGTTGTTCTACCCCGATGCAGCTTCATTTAGGAGTAAAGAAATATCCCCGAGTCTAAAAATACGTCAGTCACCTTGTCAAACTGAAATGAAATATTTACATTATTAGCACCACGTTTCAATTATAAATGACTTTTTTAATGACGACGTGCTTTATGGTACAGTCTATTGGAAGACAAAGCGATGTTTTGCAATCGTCTTCTCTAAATATTATTTAGGGATATTTATAATCTATTATAATTATACAATATTTATATTTATTTTGATATTTATTATAATATCATATAATTATAGTATTTATAGTCCTTTAGCGGATTTATTTAAATTACTAACCCGATTTTCTTCATCTCTGAGTCTAGTGAATCCGGTAAAATCTGCAGGTGGTTGTGAATGACAGTATTATGGACACCTGGTTATGGAAATGTGATTGACGTATGAGTACGATTGGCATCTCAGGCTGACCGGGTCCGAATGCGCTGCCAAAGAGGAAATTAAGTGAGGAAGAGAGTTGTACCACCGACTGCGGCGAACATGACAGTAGTTGACAGGGAGGATTTCACTTTGAAGGCGACGAACAGCTGGGCCTCTCGGATCAATTTAAACAGGGATGAATATATTCAGAGTTCAAAATAAATTTATTACGAAAGTTGCCACATGTCACCATATGGGTGGAAACGACTAGCATTCGGCCTCGTCTCCTCAGACACTGAGTGAAACTCCCTGCACGTTCTATTAAGCATTCCGGGGATCACAAACACAATGGAACTCGGTCCGCATCATCCAAGATCTATAACCGAGACAATTCCCAGAGAGAAACAGAACAGCCCATTGACAGTATAACATTGGTCTATGGTGACAAAGTCCATGGATGCTCGGAATGGGCAAGATCAACAATAACAATCATGAAAACGAGAGACGAGCCTGAGAGTGTCTCACAACAACATTCACTGACTTCTCCAATAGACATTTCTTCCTCTTCCAGATTTTGCAATTTCGTGTCAAGCTATTCATACCTCATCACAATTGGGAGTTTACTTGCATGACATCATGTTTATTTTAACCCCAGCTGTTGGAAAACACGTCAGCCTTGTGTGATATTAAATAGTTCGTGTGATGGAGCGAGTATAAATAAATGAGCGTGGAGATCCGTCAGCTCAGAGTTTCTCCAGCGAGATCGCGGACAGCTGGAAGACAGAACGAATCTCAGACAGCATGCGTGAAACCTTTTACCGTGTGAGGAAGATATGGTACTTGGTCATTGCCGTGATCGGTGTTCCTGGTAAGAGCACAAGCAAATTAACATTTTAAGTTTTGTGTGCGCGGTCCGCGGACTCGTTCAGTGACCGAAAGCGCTGTGATGTCGGAGTGTCAGAGAGTGCGGTGTTCACATTGCGACCAATCTCTGCGTTCGTTCAGAAGTTCCCTTCCTTTTTAATCCAAGGCTTCTGCTGGAAGTAAACCGGCAGCTGAAGCGGCCGGAGAGAGGAAGATCGGGTAGATGGATTAATTTTGTAGATTCATAGCAGGCAGTTGTGATTTATCAAAGCAAAGCCGCTGTCAAGTAAACCCCGATAATCCAGCGCGCTCGCCACCTTTACGGCTATTTGGTTTTATACCGTTTCATTAAAGCAACGTGCTTTAAATTCAAAATTCAAGGTATTGTGCTCTGATTAGAGAAATACCTGCAAATTTGAAGGGAGAACGGGAAGCGAATGGACTTTGAAATTCAGGGGAACGTGGTCGATTGCATTTGTAAGTCAGACTCCGAATATAAGTCAAGTAAGGGCCTGTGTGCGTGTTTTGTACCAGGGTTTATTACCACGCCCTGTTATCCGTGAAGTGAAGCAGGAGTTAAGAGCAAGCCCAGCAGTGTCCATTAGGGGTCAGATGGGGTAAGGTGCACGTGATACTCCGCTCTTGTACAATATGCTTCGGAACATTTAGAATAATGCTGAAGTAATTCGGAGCGACCCCAAACGAGACAGATCTTTTGGAGTACCTACACTGTCTTTGATGATATAAGCACTAGCGTGCTAAATAATTTAAAGTTCAGCGGGTCAAGCAGAAACCTCAAAAACGAAAATTGAAACTTTCTGATCGGATTCGTTGAGAGCGTGTGAAGGAACCCCGGCCAAGGGTAGTTGCGGAATTTAAAAGAAGCCATCCAAGCGGAGGTGGGGGGGGGGGGGGGTGCTGTGTGCGGGTGATAAACGGGGAGTCAAGAAGGAGACGCAGGCATTGGAACGGTGGGAATGAATTTGCTTTGAACTTTGTAGATGGACAGAGGTGGAGGGAGCGGGACTTCGCTGCACAGTGAGAGTGCCAGGACATAGGTGACAGGAACGCGGTTATCAGCATCGCTGAGAAAGTTGCCGAGGTACCCAGGTTTTACACATCAGTCCAAAACCTGACGGGGGGAGATTTATATTGATTTCTCTCAAGCGCTCTCGGCGATCCGTCGATAACGCCTCCTTCCCAAACCCTGTTCCTTTTCCAGTATCGAGTACCTTCTCCGTTCACCCCGCATGCATTCGTGAGAGGGATCTGAGATTCCCGCATTACTCCTTTTAAACCCCCAGAAATGAGTTGTCTGCACAGTTTGATTGTTCTCAATTTCCAGCTTGTCTCTGCCCTGAGACCCGCTGATCGGTGAGACAGTAATTCACTCATTCTGCTTGCTGTTCCCCCAGTGAATTTAGTGGCGATTGTGATTCTGTCCCGGGGAAAGTGCGGCCTCTCCACCTGCACCACACGCTACCTGGTGGCCATGGCAACGGCGGATCTACTAACCATCATCTTTAATGTCATATTGTGGCGGGTCAGTTATTATTACTTCCCCGGGACTTTCCTGGACATCACCCCCGTGTGCAGTGTGATCGGTGCCCTGGGACCGGCAGCCACTGACTGTTCTGTCTGGTTCACCGTCATGTTTACATTTGATCGGTTTGTCGCCATCTGTTGTCAGAAGCGGAAAGCGAAGTATTGCACCGGGAAAACTGCGGCTGTGGTTCTGACAAAAACCGGCGTTCTGTTCTGTTTTAAAAATGTGCCCTACTTCTTTACATTTCACTCTGTGAAAGTGATTGACAATATACCCTGGGACTGTTTTACAAAGCCGGGCTACTATACGGATCCAGGGTGGGTGGGATATGACTGGTTTACCATAGCTCTAACGCCATTACTCTCGTTCGTGTTAATATTACTCTTCAACGCTCTGACAGTCAGATACATTTTAGTGACCAGTCGCGTCCGTAAGGGGCTGAGAGGACAGAACAAGGCGGAGAACCGCAGTGACCCGGAGATGGAGAGCAGGAGGAGGTCTGTGATCTTACTTCTCACCATCTCCGGAAGCTTCATCATCCTGTGGTCGGTAAAAGTTGCCGAATTCCTTTATTTCATCATCGCTGGATTAGATTCAAATAATTACAACGATTCGGAATACATACTTCAACAGTCTGGACACATGCTGTTGATATTAAGTTGCTGCACAAACACGTTTATTTATGGAGTAACTCAGTCCAAGTTCAGAGAGCAGTTCCTCAGCGCAGCGAAATATCCCTTCACGTCAATTATTCAACTAATTAATGAACAAAATATCTAAGATCTTCACAGAGGCCGTCGCAGTGTTTTCATCTTGTTACTGTGGAACTGACGGTCACCGGAGAACGAGGCAGAGGTGAGAAATAAACTGTTTTATAGCCCGAGATAGACACAGCACGGGAACAGACTCTTCGGCATCCGCATCCCGCGACCTCCACCTCCTAACAATTACTCAACTCATTCCAGCATTTTCTTCACCATACTCCCGCTCCCGTTACAGCCACACCCCTTTAGACAATGATAGGGCTGTACAGGATCTGAGGACATTTAAGACCAAATCGGCAGATATATAAGCCATTCGTTAATTTTGCACGAGAGTAAAACGAAAAAGAATGTCAACAGTCCGCACGAACTTATATTGGGACAATATTTACCCTGTTCGTGAACCATGGACTTTCTATTTCCCCTTTCATGTCAACATATTTCGGGTATATTCGCTTTTCGATTTTCTGTAAGTGGTGTGTTATCTGGAATGGTTGTATCTATTAAGTACGTTGTTCTTGCTTCTTTATCCTGTAATATTATAACCGGAAGGATATCATGTATTGCAATGCTAATGGACCAGAATCTTTCATTTACCTCTTTCACGCCAGCATAGTTCAGATGACTTTCCCTTACTGATTTCTGTGGTGTTCTCCGTGTTTTGGATAGCCATGCCTCTTTATAGGTTGACTTTACTGGTTTACCCTGCAATATTATATCCGGACGGGTATCGGGTACTACGCTATCTGCAATGAACGATCAGTTGTAATATAATTGTAGGACTCGGCCTCTGAAACTGTATTTATACTAATATACGGTACCTTGAGCATCATGCGTTTGTATTGTAAAGCAGGGTTTTGGTGAATAACTCTTACCGCTGCTTTCTGTCTGTGTAAGACATCAGACTGAATTAAACTGTTGCAGGATTCTGTAATGTGCTGGATAGCTTCTGTGTTTTCCTCGGCATTTTCTGCTTTTATCGTCTTGAATTTGTTGGACTTTTATTGTGTAATTTTGATATTTTTGTGCTAACCACCTGACACCCTTTTACCACAAGCAACCACTCCGTTTCTGGAAGGTGGTCTCCAACACTGAAACAGGCGTTGGACGCTTCCTGTCGACATCTACTCAGCTCCGATTGAGGGGATGTCGATAGAAGGTCATGTTCATCCATTGGTTAATCATTTCATCCATGGCGATGCTGTAGAAGTAGATTCACTCTTTCTGACATGTGGAGAGTGTGATGGGACAGTGTGGAGTGAGGTGTACTCTGTGTCTGACCACGGGTGTGTGTGATGGGACGGTGTGGAGGGAGCTTCACTTAGTGTCTGACAACGGGAGTGTGCGATCTGAGGGTGGTGAGGGAGCTTCACCCTGTGTCTGACCCCGGGATTATTTGAAGGGAGGATGAGGAAACAGCGTCAGTTTGAGTTTGACCCCGGGTGTGAGTGATTGGACGGTGTATACGGAATTTCACTCTGCCTCTGACCCGGAGGAATGTGTGATGGATGATGCGGATGGAGCTGCTCTCTGTTTCGGACACAAGGAGTGTGGAATGGGATTGTGCCGCGGGAGCTTCACTCTCTGTCAGGCCCCGGGCGTGTTTGATGGGATGATGCGGACCGACTTTCATTGTGTTTGTGATCCCCGGAATGCTAATGGAACGTGCAGAGAGTTTCACTCAGTGTCTGAGGAGACCAGGTCGAATGAGCTATACTGTGCGTTTGACCCCGTGAGTGATGCGAGGATGAGGAATGAGCCTCACTGCGGGGCTTCCTCAATGTCACAGCGTTCGGCTGGAGCCGGGTCCGTTGGAACAGTTGGGAATGAAACCCGAAGCGCGGCCGTTAAAGGGGAGGATGGCTTTAAAGGGGACGGCGCGGAAGCGGCCAAAATGTCCCAATCCCAAACCACGGTTCATACATTCAGATGTTCACAATCTCACTCTCAGTCCGGGTCTGGGTTCCTGTAGAGATCTCAGTTCCTTCTTCTATTTCTGACTGAACTGATTGTACTGCAGATTGAAACAGATGGAAGGATACAGATGAAATAAACATATTACACAACAGTGTCTGTAACCGGACAGTGGGTAATGTTTCAATAAAACACATTGACAAATATTGCCAGAAAACCCACGGATCGGTTGAAATTTTATCGCATTATTAACACAAATACTCATCCGATCGGGAGGGTCAGTATGAGGCGGTGGAGAGCGGGGAAAGTTCGGTCTGTTAGCCAGTTTGAATCCAGATCCAGCACCGTCAGTGATAGGTTTGTACTGAGATCGGAGACGAGATCCTCGGCACCAGAATCTGTGAGACGGACATCGTTCAGCCTGGAGATGAGAGAGAGAGTGAGAGTGAAGGACACAGAGAGACAGGAGACGGTACAAATCCCCAGTGTTTATCAGTAACACTATTACTGATCACATTAATGTCCGGTGCCAGACACCCAGTGACTGTTAACACAATCTCCCACAGTCTGGTACTTACCACAGTTTCTGTATTTTACACACTGGGTTACTCAGAGCCGCAGACACCAGTTATACTCCAGAATCTCCAAGGTTATTATCACTCAGGTTCAGGTCAGTTAGTGATCCTATTGTACTGAGAGCGTAGCCGAGACCCTCGGCACCAGAATCAGTAAGACCGACATTGAACAACCTTGAGATGAGAGGGAGTGAGGGTGAAGGACACAGAAAGACAGGAGACGGTACAAATTCCCAGTGGTTATCGGTAAGACAATTAGTGATCACATAAATATTCAGTGTCAGACACCAAGTGACTGTAAACACGATGTCCCAAAGTCTGGTACTTACCACAGATTCTGTATTTTACACTCTGGGTTCCTCAGGGACGCAGACACCAGTTTCAATCCTGAATCTACCATTTTATTTTCACTCAGGTTCAGCGTCGTCAGTAACCCAGCGGGACGGGTGGTCACCAGCACTGAATACCTGGGAGCAGCATGCCCTGGATTAAACTGTACACAACGTCAGACATCTTGCACCGGAATTCAGGATCTGTGCATGTGTATTGGGGTTCTCTGTCTCTCCGGCTGACAGCAAAATCAATTTTGTCATTGAATTCATCAAAACCATCCAATATGAACTGCAACACCTCTGGATTGTGTTCTATTTGAAGGCTACGGATGTGTTCATTAATAATACGCCGACACTGAGACGGGTATCTGTAATATCTGACAACATAACGTGCCGACACCGTCAGGCTGTATAAACGCTAAAGTGACAGACTCAGTCCAGACTCCGTGTGGAAGGAAATGTGCAAAATCTTCATGAAGCTTGTCATTCCCCGTGACACCGCTAGTTACTCCATTCTGTAGATACTGAACCGGGTCAATAACTTTACTGGGTGTTTTTTATAGGCGGCCCAATAGTAACAGGGATATCGAGGAGCAGATCGGGAAACCGATCCTGGAAAGTTGTAAGAAGAACAGAGTTGTCGTGATGGGAGATTTTAATATCCCAAATATCGATTGGCATCTCCTTAGAGCTAGGGGTTTAGATGGAGTGGAGTTTGTTAGAACACAGAACATAGAATAGTACAGGACATTACAGGCCCTTCGGCCCACAATGTTGTGCCGACCCTCAAACACTGCCTCCCATATAACCCCCCACCTTAAATTCCTACATATACCTGTCTTGCAGTCTCCTAAACTTCACTAGTGTATCTGCCTCCACCACTGACTCAGGCAGTGCATTCCACGCACCAACCACTCTCTGAGTGAAGACCCTTCCTCTAATATCCCCCTTAAACATCCCTCCCATTACCTAAAAGCCATGTCCTCTTGTACTGTGCAGTGGTGCCCTGGGGAAGAGGTGCTGGCTGTTCAAGCTCTATTCCTCTTAATATCTTCTACACCTCTATCATGTCTCCTCTCATCCTCCTTCACTCCGAAGCGTAAAGCCCTAGCTTCCTTAATCTGTGATCATAATCCATACTCTCTAAACCAGGCAGCATTCTGGTAAATCTCCTCTGTACCCTTTAAAATGCTTCCACGTTTGGTGCGTTCAGGAAAGATTCTTGACAAAATATGTAGAAAGCCTATGAAGAAATATGGCAAAAATTCATAAGATTAGTCAAACATGACTTTCCACGCTCAAATCTATGTTGACTGTTCCTAATCAGACCCTGTCTATCCAGATAATTATATATATCATCTCTAAGAATACTTTCCATTAATTTACCGAGTCTGTGACGTCTGATGATGTTAAATATGTCCCCACCCCCGAGTGTTCCGACTTCCTTGAGGTGTTTACTAAATAGATGGCAACCACACTACGGCCCCATCGGTGCCATGACAATGCTATATAGTGAGGGTATCTCGATGACAGTCTGATCTTTTCTAACCGGTGTGAGGAACATATAACACGTGTAAGGCTGGTTATTCGGAGACTGTTAAATCTCGCGTGTTTGTGAAATTAGACTGAGATCCGCGTCCCCGAGGTCTCTTCTTTGGGATTTGTCACTTCATGATTTCTGTACTTTATGTGTGTTTGGAATGGCTAGATCTATTAAATAAGTTGCCCTTGCTTACTTATCCTGTACTACCGCACCGACCCGTTATTATGGATTGTCCAATCTGCAATAAGTTGATCTGACATAATATAATTTGTGGTATTTAGACTCTAAAAATGGATCACATGGTATGCATGTGCGGTGTGACTTCATTTCCAGCTTTTGCATTTTAAAGCCAGATTTATATGAACGATGTTTGCATTTGATTGTGGCTGTGTAACTATTCAGATTGTGTTGAGCGGTTACAGGGTCCTGTAATGCTTTCGATTGTCTGTTTATTTTTCTTGGAATTTTTAAAAAATTCATCGAGCTTGCTTAGATCGTGGGGATGTCTTCCATGAAGAACTATGCTCTTCCATTGGTTCACTTTTTCTTCAATAGTGGTAATTACGGGGCGGTAGCTGAGGAGAAAATGGCGTCTAACGGCGACTCATTTGTTTGCACCTTCGGAAGTAGCTCTGTTTCTGTGTTTAATATCTCTGTTGTTCCCCTTTAGGTTTTTTTTGAAGATCCTGGTCTCACGTTACACGCTGACTTCGATTATTTGCGGGAATGGACCCGCCATCGTGGTCTCACGACTGGCCGTTCTTCCACTCGGCCTACAAGATTAGGGCGCCTTCGGAGCTTCCGGATTTCGCGGCCCTGGAAGAGGGCGGACTCGAGTTTGGTGCTTCTACAGGAAATCTGCGTCTCCTGATCGGCAGACGATCGAAAGCAGCAAGTTGGCTGTTGGCTGTGTGCCTAGAAACCCGAGTTCTTTGGGCAGAAAAAGTGAAGCAACAGATTATTAACACTATAAATCAGCGAGTGTTTGATTCTCGGGGCCAAATCTTTATCCCTTATTAGGGAGAGAGAGAGCCTGTGGTATGTCGAATCAGCGGGTGAAAAAAAATACTCTTTGGGGTACTGCAAGTCTCTGTTTTTGATGTTTTGCTGCACGTTTGAATGCTAGCTGGGGGGGGGCGATCTTTTTTTTTGCTGGTGGTGTAGGGTGGGATCTTTGCTTTGCTGCTGCTTACGCGTGGGAGGGAGGAGCTGCGGGGAATGTTGTAACATTTTACTGTCATTCACTCTTTGGGACACTCTACTGTTTTCGAGGATTTTTATGAAGAAAAACAATTTCAGGATGTATATTGTACACATTCCTCCGACGCTAAGTATAATCTGCTTTTGAAACCTTTGAAACTTTTGTCTTTTCTAGGATGTGCTCTCGCTTAAATTTAGTAGCGTACACTTCTTATTAATGGTCTCAATTATTCTTATTATTTACTATGTTTGTATTTGCACATTTTGTTGTATTTTGCACTCGTTCGCTTAGCGTTGTTGGTGCGGACATTCATTGATTCGGTTATGGTTACTGGATTTATTTGAGTATGCCCGCAAAAATGTAGCTAGTCGTTTCCACCTGTATGGTGACATGTGGCTCCTTTCGTAATAAATTTACTTTGAACTCTGAATATGATCATTCCTTTTTAAATTGATCCGAGAGTACCAGCTGTTCGTCGCCTTCAAAGTGAAATCCTCCCTGTCAACTATTGTCACTTAATTTCCTCTTTAGCAGCGCATTCGGACCCGGTAAGCCTGAGATGCCAATCGTACTCATACGTCAAACACATTTCCATAACCAAGTGTCCATCATACTGTCATTCAGAACCACCTGCAGATTTTACGGGATTCACTCGTCTCAGAGATGAAGAAAATAGCGTTAGTAATTGAAATAAATCCGCTAAAGGACTATAAATACTATAATTATATAATATTATAAAAATATTAAAATAAATATAAATATTATATAAATGTAATAGAATATAAATAAACATAAATAATATTTAGGGAAGACGTTTGCAAAGCATTGCTTTATCTTCCAATAGACAGTACCATAAAGCACGTCGTCATTAAAAAAGTCATTTATAATTGAAACGTGGTGCTAATAATGTAAATATTGCATTTCAGTTTGACAAGGTGACTGACGTATTTTTAGACAGGGATATTTATTTACTCCCCATGAAGCTGCATCGGGGTAGAGCAACAGAATTTGTATATCTTATCCGATTAAAACAGAATCTTAGCTTGACTGTGCGTTAAGTCTTCGTGATTATGGATTCGATTAAACAAACACGTGCATTTGATCGCAAGATTAACATATGGTTGGTGAATGTGTAAAAATAATTCAAGTCCAACAATTAAAAGAAACTAAAAATGCATTAAATATCTACTACTCTGTGTGTGTGTGTGTGTGTGTGTGTGTGTGTGTGTGTGTGTGTGTGTGTGTGTGTGTGTGTGTGTGTGTGTGTGTGTGTGTGGATGTGTGTGTGGGTGCGTGTGTGTGTGTGTCTGTGTGTGTGTGTGTTTGTGTATTAACAAGGATACTCATTGCTCGTGGAGACGGGATGTCGCAACGTTGCAAAATTACGACCATACAGTTTCATCTATCACATTAAGTCTTGACCTCAGAATTTTACTGTGCAGCGTATTGGACTTGAAGTAGTCTGTGTTTCTCACGGGCATTTTATTTTCCTCCAAAATTCAAAAGACTTTCGGGGAGCCATTCAAGGTTGCTTCGTTCGCGGCCACTAGGAGTTTGTTGATTAGCTTCCACTTAAAAGTCCTATCAATTTCTGGTCAAATTTTATATCGGTTGTGGGACGAACGACACAGCGATCTTGAGATTAAATGACACAGGAGCCGTAGGATCTTGTGAACGTAACGAGAGAGGTTTGGATCAGGATGAACACAAATGCAGAGTAAAGTCTGGAATCAGCTCAGACTCAGACTCAAAATTAACAAAACGATATAAACACAATCCATTGGCGAAGTCTCAAGCAGTAATACGAAAAATGCAACTCTTCCGATTGAGCCCTGAGCGCTCAGTACGAGGACTTCATGCAGGGACTTTCCATGAATAAATATGACAGCAATAACAGGCAGTCTGATAAGGGAGAACGGATTCATTCTTTTACATTATTACGTTGTATGTTCTGACACCACATTAGGGCTGAGAACTTGTATTTTTATTTGAGTTGATTGTCCACTCACTGTGATTCATTTTCGCAGCCAGTTCACGTGAACCTTCACTTCATTGTTGTACTCCATGTCCAGCAATCCATATTTCATCAATACAGTTAAAACTGGGACAGCAAGTGAGGGATTACACTCTGCCGACTCGCTGTCTACTGGATCATGGAATTCAGTCGGCCTTTGTAAATACCCTTGAAGTGACAACTGAATGATGAACTGACATCACTGCCATGTCACAGCGTATCTACCTTGTGGATATCAATCCGGTAAGATTGAGAAAAGTAGTATTTAAATATTCAAAACGGCTTCTCATTGTCCGCACTCTTGTGATTGCGCTTGATCAAAGTCAGAATATCTGGGAAGAAGTAGATGAACGATATATAGTTACACAGACAAAGAGACAGAGAAACAGGCAGGCAGAGGACAGGCACACCGGCAGACGGCCAGATAGTTAGAGAGATAGATGGATAGATAGGTAGATGTGCAGACACGCATATCGACAGACGGACATATATGTTGTTCAGAAAACCATAATCTGCAAATCAGTGAACGGAAACGAGGCAAAGGCAATGGAAATAGACAAAGAAGATGCTTTTGTTCTTGCCATGTGATCGCAGGAATGGAGGTCCGTTCTCAGGGATGGTTTCATTAAAGCAACTACAGGTGGACACAATGAGTTGTTTTGTTTTTGATGATTGAAAACAAAACATTTTCAGATGAGAAGGGACAGCCTGTGACCTGGTGGTCTGCGCCGAGTGTTTGGCCTGAACCAGTCTGAGTTGGGAAGGACAAAATCAGTTACCACGATCACATGTCGGGGGAAAGGGCCAGAAAGTTTGAGTCAACGACACTGAAAGCTACTAGATTAATGTGATAAGTGAAAGAGAGGAATAGAGGTTTTCAGGAGTACAGGCTGTGACAACTCTGTGGAGACCATCTATCGCGAAAGTGAATGAACCAAAGTTGGGATCTTGAAGGTTATATCAGGATGACGAGGAGCGCCCGGCCAGCGTGGATTACTTTCCCCCAGTATTACCTTTCCTATGCGTTGACTCTTTGTGGTGGGTACAAACAAAAATAATATACTAACCTTGCTTAAAATGTTGAAAAAAAAATCATCATTAACTTTATGACTTCAGGAGATCATTTCAACTTTTCTTCACTTAACTATTCACAATAACATAAATTTTTATCAGGGGTTCCCCCAAGCTTTTGCAAGCCACTGTATGTCGCTAAAAATTGTTTAGCTTCTGTGTGAAGCACCTCCTTGTCCTCCGCTTCAAGGAGAGAATGTCAGATTCTCGGCTGTTATCGGAAATGTTCCATGTTCGGCAATTTCCTGGTGAAACACTTGTGCAGCGGCTCCACAGCAATCACTTGCATCCCTCACGGGGAGCAGAAAATCAGACTACTATTATATATTATTGCATCATGACTTTTCCCGTCCGTGACGGCATCTGTTCAGAACGTATTGGATGCCCCATTGTAAATCCGCTTCCATACCTTTATTGATGTTTGGACTTCCATTTCTTTCTTCGTGTCTACATCAGCGCTCCCGAGAACCCCTTCACTCTTTGTGAATATCCCAGCCATACTCACCCATGGAAGGTAACCTCGTACATCAATATTGACCCCTGTCTGCCCTTCGCTGACTAGCTGTCAAAATGACTAATTTAATACCACAACCGACGACCCATTCGATATTTATTTCAAGGAGTATCTAGAGAGAGTGAAGGGCTCTTCTCATGAGCCATTCTGTTCAGACCATTCAATACATACGTAAATCGAGGTAGCATATTAGGAACATATAAACAGAATAAACAATGTTGTGTTGTGTTTACAATGGAAGTGTCAAATTGGCAAATGCCATTGTCTACAACACTATCAACAACGCTGGCAATTTAGCATATCTGCCAAACAATTGTTGTTACAAATGTAATGAAAGCAGATGCTATTTCGGTTTAAACATATGCCCCAATTCGAGGGTCATGTGTACGGCGGTTGAATTACTTTGCTTCATACCGGTGCGAGCATTGGTGGCCGCTGGTTTACTACACGAAAGACTGCATGTATATCAATTGTATTCACATATAAAACGCTGGGGTATCTCCGCAGGTCAGGCAGCATCTATGGAAATGAACAAACAGACGTCGTTTCGGGCCAAGACTGTTCATTAGGGGGTAGAAATGAAGGCGGAAGATGGCAGAATATGAACCTCTTGGGGAGAGGGAAGGGCAAGCTAGAAGGGAATGGGTGTTGCCAGGTTGGCGAAATAACAGTCTGGGTGATGACAGGTGAACAAGGCAAAGGGCTGCAGAAGAAGGAAGCTGATAGGAGAGGAGAGTGGATCCAAGGAAAAGGGAAGGAAGAGGGGCGTCATGGGAAGGCGATAGGCAGATCTGGCGGAGAGATAAGAGGCCGAAGTGGGGAAAGGAAGGAGGGGAAAATACCGGAACTCAACGGAAATCGATGTTCTTGCCATGAGATTGCAGGCTACCTGGACGGAATTTGAGGTGTAGCACATCCGGCCTGAGAGTAGCCTCATTGTGGCACGAGAGGAAGCCACGGGTCGACATATCGGACCGTGAACGGGGATCGGAAAGAAAATGGTTTGCCACTGGGAAATCCTGCTTCTGTTGATGGTGGTGAGGTGCGACGAAGTGTTAATTAATTTAAAGAAAGGTCTTGGCCAGAAAGGACGACAGATTAATCATTTCCAAAGATGCTGCCAAACCTGTTGAGTTCCTCCAGCATTTTGTGCGTGTTGCAGTTAATCTGATTAAACGTTTACATGCATTCAATATCTCCGTGAGCCTGAATATAATATTAGTTTAAGGTTCTTCACTATGTTACAGAAACGTACAAATATCTTATTCTTTATTTCATATTTCTATTGCAAGATCTATAACCGAGACAATTCCCAGAGTGAAACAGAACAGCCCATTGACAGTATAACATTGGTCTATGGTGACAAAGTCCATGGATCCTCGGAATGGACAAGATCAACAATAACAATCATGAAACCGAGAGATGAGCCTGAGATTGTTTCACAACAACATTAACTGACTTCTCCAATCGTCATTTCTTCATCTTTGAGATGTTACAATATCGTGTCAAGCTATCTATACCTCATCACAATTGGGAGTTTACTTAAATGACATCATGTTCATTTTAACCCCAGCTGTTGGGAACACGTCAACCTTGTGTGATATTAAAGAGTTCGTGTGATGGAGCGAGTATTAATGAATGAGCGTGGAGATTCGTCAGCTCAGAGTTTCTCCAGCGAGATCGCGGACAGCTAGAAGACAGGCTGAATCTCAGACAGCATGCTTGCAACCTTTTACCGTGTGAGGAAGATATGGTACTTGGTCATTGCTGTGATCGGTGTTCCTGGTAAGAGCACAAGCAAATTAACATTTTAAGTTTTGTGTGCGCGGTCCGTGGACTCGTTCAGTGACCGACAGCGCTGTGATGTCGGAGTGTCAGAGAGTGCGGTGTTCACATTGCGACCAATCTCTGTGTTCGATCAGAAGTTCCCTTCCTTTTTAATTCATGGCTTCTGCTGGAAGTAAACCGGCAGCTGAAGCGGCCGTAGAGAGGAAGATCGGGAAGATGGATTCATTTTGTAGATTCATAGCAGGCAATTGTGATTTATCAATGCAAATTCGCTGTCAGGTAAACCCCGATAATCCAGCGAGCTCGCCACCTATACGGCTATTTGGTTTTCTACCGTTTCATTAGAACAACGTGCTTTAAATTCAAAATTCAAGGTATTGTGCTCTGATTAGAGAAATACCTGCAAATTTGAAGGGAACGCGGGAAGCGAATGGACTTTGAGATTCAGGGGAGAGAGGTCGATTATATTTGTAAGTCAGACTCCGAACATAAGTCAAGTAAGGACCTGTGTGCGTGTTTTGTACCAGGGTTTATTACTACGTCCTGTTATCCGTGAAGTAAAGCAGGAGTTAAGAGCAAGCCCAGCGGTGTCCGTTAGGGGTCAGATGGGGTAAGGTGCACGCGATACTCCGCTCTTGTACAATGTGCTTTGAAACATTTAGAATAATGCTGAAGTAATTCGGAGCGGCCACAAAAGAGGCAGACCTTTTGGAGTACCTACACTGTCTTTGATGATATAAGCACCAGCGTGCTAAATACTTTAAAGTTCAGCGGGTCAAGCATAAACCTCAAAAACGAAAATTGAAACTTTCTGACCGGATTCGTTGAGAGCCTGTGAAGGAACCCCGGCCAAGGGTAGTTGCGGAATTTAAAAGAAGCCATCCAAGCGGAGGTGGTGGGGGGTGGGGTGCTGTGTGCGGGTGATAAACGGGGAGTCAAGAAGGAGACGCAGGCATTGGAACGGTGGAAATGAATTTGCTTTGAACTTTGTAGATGGACAGAGGTGGAGGGAGCGGGACTTCGCTGCACAGTGAGAGTGCCAGGACATAGGTGACAGGAACGCGGTAATCAGCATCGCAGAGAAAGTTGCCGAGGTACCCAGGTTTTACACATCAGTCCAAAACCTGACGGGGGGAGAATTATATTGATTTCTCTCAAGCGCTCTCGACGATCCGTAGATAACGCCTCATTCCCAAACCCTGTTCCTTTTCCAGTATTGAGTACCTTCTCCGTTCACCCCGCATGCATTCGTGAGAGGGATCTGAGATTCCCGCATTACTCCTTTTAAACCCTCGGAAATGAGTTGTCTGCACAGTTTGATTGTTCTCAATTTCCAGCTTGTCTCTGCCCTGAGACCCACTGATCGGTGAGACAGTAATTCACTCATTCTGTTTGCTGTTCTCCCAGTGAATTTAGTGGCGATTGTGATCCTGTCCCGGGGAAAGTGCGGCCTCTCCACCTGCACCACTCGCTACCTGGTGGCCATGGCAACGGCGGATCTACTAACCATCATCTTTAATGACATATTGTGGCGGATCAGTTATTATTACTTCCCCGGGACTTTCCTGGACATCACCCCCGTGTGCAGTGTGATCGGTGCCCTGGGACAGGCAGCCACAGACTGTTCTGTCTGGTTCACCGTCATGTTTACATTTGATCGGTTTGTCGCCATCTGTTGTCAGAAGCGGAAAGCGAAGTATTGCACCGGGAAAACTGCGGCTGTGGTTCTGACAACAACCGGCGTTGTGCTCTGTGTTAAAAATGTGCCCTACTTCTTTACATTTCATCCTGTGAAAGTGATTGACAATATACCCTGGGACTGCATTAGAGAGCCGGGCTACTATACGGATCCCGGGTGGGTGGAATTTGACTGGTTTTCTGCCGTTCTAACGCCATTACTCCCTTTCTTGTTGATACTGCTCCTCAACGCTCTGACAGTCAGACACATTTTAGTGACGAGTCGCGTCCGTAAGGGGCTGAGGGGTCAGAGCAAGGCGGAGAACCGCAGTGACCCGGAGATGGAGAGCAGGAGGAGGTCTGTGATCTTACTTCTCACCATCTCCGGGAGCTTCATCATCCTGTGGTCAGTATTCGTTGCTGAATTCCTTTATTACAACATCGCCGGATTGGATCCAAATAATTACAACGATTCGGAATACATACTTCAACACTCTGGAATCATGCTGATGATCTTAAGTTGCTGCACAAACACGTTTATTTATGGGGTAACTCAGTCCAAGTTCAGAGAGCAGTTCATCAGCGCAGCAAAATATCCGCTGAAGTCAATTATTCAATTAATTAATGAACAGAATATCTAAGATCATCTCAGAGGTCGTCGCAGTGTTTTCATCTTGTTACTATGAAACTGACGGTCACCGGAGAAAGAGGCAGAGGTGAGAAATAAACTGTTTTATAGCCTGAGATAGACACAGCACGGGAACAGACTCTTCGGCATCAGCAGCCCGCGACCTCCACCTAATAACAATTACTCAACTCATTCCAGCATGTTCTTCACCACATTCCCGCTCCCCTTGCAGCCACACCCCTTTAGACAATGATAGGGTTGTTCAGGATCTGAGGACATTTAAGACCAAATCGGGCGATTTACAAAGATTTTGCCGGGTAATAGTTCAATGTCATTGTGTGGTGACTTAAGGATAACATTAGTATTGGGACAATGTTTACCCTGCTCGTGTACTATGGACTTTCTGTTTCCCCTTTCAAGTCAACATATTTCGGGTATCTTCGCTTTTCGATTTTCTGTAAGTGGTGTGTTATCTGGAATGGTTGTATCTATTAAGTACGTTGTTTCTTGCTTCTTTATCCTGTAATTTTTTAACCGGAAGGATATCATGTATTGCAATGCTCATGGACTGGAATCTTTCATTTCCCTCTTTCACGCCAGCGTAGTTCAGATGACTCTCCCTTACTGATTTCTGTGGTGTTCTCCGTGTTTTGGATAGCCATGCCTCTTTATAGGTTGAGTTTACTGGTTTACCCTGCAATATTATATCCGGAGGGGTATCGGATACTGCCCTATCTGCAATGAACGATCAGTCATAATATGCTTGTAGGCCTCGACCTCTGAAACTGTATTTATACTAATGTATAGTACCTTGAGAATCATGCGTTTGTATTGTAAAGCACGGTTTTGGTGAATGACTCTTACCACTGCTTTCTGCCTGTGTAAGAAATCAGACTGAATTAAACTGTTGCAGGACTCTGTAATGTGTTGGATAGCTTCTGTGTTTTCCTCGGCATTGTCTGCTTTTATCGTCTTGAATTTGTTGGACTTTTATTGTGTAATTTTGATATTTTTGTGCTAACCACCTGACACCGTTTTACCGCAATCAACCACTCCGTTTCTGGACGGAGGTCTCCAACATTGAAACAGGCGTTGGACGCTTCCTGTCGACATCTACTCTGCTCCGATTGAGGGGATGTCGATAGAAGGTCATGTTCATCCATTGGTTAATCATTTCATCCATGGCGACGCTGTAGAAGTAGCTTCACTGTTTCTGACATGTGGAGTGTGTGATGGGACAGTGTGGAGTGAGATGTACTCTGTATCAGACCACGGGTGTGTGTTATTGGACGGTGGGGAGTGAGCCTCACTCTATGGCTGACCCGTGGAGTGTGTGGTGGGACGGTGGGGAGGCAGCTTCACCCTGTGTCTATCCACGGGATTATTTGATGCGAAGATGCGGAAGGAGCGTCACTTAGTGTTTGATTCCGGGTGTGATTGATTGGACGGTGTATACGGAATTTCACTCTGCGTCTGACACTGAGGAATGTGTGATGGATGATGCAAATGGAGCTGCTCTCTGATTCGGAGACAAGGAGTGTGGGATGGGATGGTGCGGAGGGTGATTCACTCTCTGTCAGGCACCGGGCGTGTTTGAAGTGATGATGCGGACCGACTTTCACTGTGTTTGTGATCCCCGGAATGCTTAATAGAACGTGCAGGGAGTTTCACTCAGTGTCTGAGGAGACGTGGTCGAATGAGCTTCACTGCGTGATGTGTTCATTAATAATACGCTGACTCTGAGACGGGTATCAGTAATATCTGACGACGTAACGTGCCAACACCGTCAGGCTGTA
The DNA here is from genome assembly GCF_048418815.1 of Hemitrygon akajei. Taxonomy (NCBI): domain Eukaryota; kingdom Metazoa; phylum Chordata; class Chondrichthyes; order Myliobatiformes; family Dasyatidae; genus Hemitrygon; species Hemitrygon akajei. Next base: position 3,296,313 of record NW_027331936.1, on the reverse strand, counting down.
TAAACGTTAAAGTGACAGACTCAGTCCAGATTACGAGTGCAAGGAAATGTGCAAAATCTTCATGATGCTAGTCATTCCCCGTGACGCCGCTAGTTACTCCATTCTGTAGATACTGAACCGGGTCAATAACTTTACTGGTTGTTTTTTATAGGCGGCCCAATAGTAACAGGGATATCGAGGAGCAGATAGGGAAACCGATCCTGGAAAGGTGTAAGAAGAACAGAGTTGTCGTGATGGGAGATTTTAATGTCCCAAATATCGATTGGCATCTCCTTAGAGCTAGGGGTTTAGATGGAGTGGAGTTTGTTTGAACATAGAACATAGAATAGTACAGGACATTACAGGCCCTTCGGACCACAATTTTGTGGCAACCCTCAAACCCTGCCTCCCATATAACCCCCCGCCTTAAATTTCTCCATATGCCTGTCTAGTAGTCTCTTAAACTTCACTAGTGTATCTGCCTCCACCACAACTCAGGCAGTGCATTCCGCGCACCAACCACTCTCTGAGTGAAAACCCTTCCTCTAATATCCACCTTAAACTTCCCTCCCATTACCTTAAAGCCATGTCCTCTTGTACTAAGCAGTGGAGTCCTGGGGAGGAGGCGATGGCTGTTCACTCTGTCTATTCCTCTTAATATCTTGTACACCTCTATCATGTCTCCTCTCATCCTCCTTCTCTCCAAAGAGTAAAGCCCTAGCTCCCTTACTCTCTGACCATAATCCGTACTCTCTAAACCAGGCAGCATTCTGGTAAATCTCCTCTGTACCCTTTCCAATGCTTCCACGTTAGGTGTGTTCAGAAGGATTCTTCACATAATATGTAGAAAGTCTTTGAAGAAATGTGGCAAAAATTCAATAAGATTTGTCAAACATGACCCTCCACGCACAAATCTATGTTGACTGTTCATTATCAGACCCTGTCTATCTGGGTAATTAAATATAACAGCTCAGAGAATACTTTCCATTAATTTACCGAGTCTGTGACGTCTGATAATGTAAAAAATATGACTCCACCCCCGAGTGTTCCGACTTCCTTGAGGTGTTTATAAATAGATGGCAACCACACTACTGCCCCATCGGTGCCATGACAATGCTATATAGTGAGGGTATGTCGATGACAGTTTGATCTTTTTTAACCGGTGTGAGGAACATATTACACGTGTAAGGCTGGTTTTTCGGAGACTGTTAAAACTCGTCTGTTTGTGAAATTAGACTGAGATCCGCGTCCCCGAGGTCTCTTCTTTGGGATTTGTCACTTACTGATTTCTGTATTTTATGTGTGTTTGGAAGGGCTAGATCTATTAAATAAGTTTAATAATTTAAATATCTACTACAGTGCGTGTGTGTGTGTGTGTGTGTGTGTGTGTGTGTGTGTGTGTGTGTGTGTGTGTGTGTGTGTGTGTGTGTGTGTGTGTGTGTGTGTGTGTGTGTGTGTGTTTGTGTATTAACAAAGATAATCATTGCTGGTGGAGACGGGATGACGCAACGTTGCAAAATTACGACCATATAGTTTCAGCTATCACATTAGATCTTGACCTCAGAATTTTACTGTGCAGCGTATTTGACTTACAGTAGTCTTTGTTTCTCACGGGCATTTTCTTTTCCTCCAAAATTCAAAAGACTTTCGGGGAGCCATTCAAGGTTGTTTCGTTCGCAGCCACTAGCAGTTTGTTGATTAGGTTCCACTTAAAAGTCCTCCACTTCCCGGTCAAATTTTAATATCGGTTATGGGACGAACGACACAGCGATCTTGAGACTGGATGACACATGATCTTGTATGATCTTGTGAACGTAACGAGAGAGCTTTGGATCAGGATGAACTCAAATGCAGAGTAAAGTCTGGAATTAGCTCAGACTTAGACTCAAAATTAACAAAACGATATAAACACCATCCATTGGCGAAATCCCAAACAGTAATACAAAAAACTGACGTGCCTGAGATAGCTAGTAGATTGGAACTTAAAGGTATTTCGAGGTCAACATCAAAGGCTCTAATACAGAGAAAAATCGAGTCACACTATGTAGATTCGGGTGATTTTGATCAATCGATTTTAGAGTCGATTCCAATAAGTAATCTGGAGATGCAGTTGCAAATCGAACAAATGAAGTTGGAGCATTGTAGGTTAGAAGCTGAAAGTAAACAGAGGGAATTTGAATATGCAATGGCGAGATTAAGGTCTGAAAATCAGTCTTCTGGTTCTAGAAAACCGTTTGTTGCTAGTCAAGAAATTAAATTGGTCCCTCCAATTAGTGAAACAGAAGTGGAAAGATATTTCCATCATTTTGAAACCATTGCTCAGATTTCAGAGTGGCCGAAAGATAAATGGTCAGTGTTGTTACAAAGTGTAATTAAAGACACAGCACAAGAAGTTTCTACGGCTTTAACTGCTGCTCAAGCACTTGATTATGATATTGTGAAGCAGCATATTTTGACTGCATACAAATTGGTCCCAGAAGCGTATAGAGAAAGATTCAGAAATTTGAAGGAGTCTGTGGAAAAAACTTATGTGGAATTTGCCTATGATAAAGCTGTGTGTTTTGAGAGATGGGTTTCCTCAAAAAATGTAAATGGGGACTATAATACATTGAAAGAGCTGATTTTAATGGAGGAATTTAAAAGAAGCATCCCTGTTGAAGGACCTACTTAAATGAGAGGGATACTGATACATTGCAGGACTCTGCTAGATTAGCTGATATGTACGTTTTGATCCATAAGAATAAATTTCCTCAGGGCAGAATTTTTAAGATGAAAAGTAACACAGAGACTCAAGGTAAATCAGAAATTAAATCAGAAGTTAATGAGAAAAGTAAGGAGGAAGGAAAACCTGTGAAGGAAAGACGGTTTGATCCTATTTGTAACTATTCTAAGAAACCTGGCCATGTCATAGCTAACTGTTTCCGATTGAAAAAGAAAGAGAAGGAAGCAGTCCCAGATGCTTGTGTGCAACATACTGAAGCACCTGTAAAATCATAGGGTTCGATAAACACAAATGAGGTTTTGTTAGAGTCTGACCAAGTAAAAAAGGATTATGATCATTTTATCACTGAAGTGTTTGTATCCTTGAAAGTAGGATTTACTCTGGTGCCAATAAAATTCCTTAGAGATACTGGAGGATCTCAATCACTGATGTTTGACAGTGTATTGAAGTTTAATGAAGAGTCTGATACTGTTGAGGTAAATTATATACGGGGTGTTGGGAGTGCTTTTATGCCTGTACAGTTACATAAAGTAAATTTAAAGTCAGGGTTAGTTACAGGATTTGTTAAAGTAGGATTACAGCCTAGCTTACCTGTGAGGGATATTTCTTTATTATTAGGTAATGACTTGGCAGGTGGACAAGTTTTTCCTGAACTGCATTTGACAATGGAGTAAGAGGAACCAGAGATTAATTCTAACACAGATTCTTCTTGTGTTGTGACTAGAGCTATAGCTAAAAAGATTGATGCGCAGAATGAGGTTCTTACTCATGACTGTTCAACTCAGGATTCGAGTTTTGAGGATGTGTCAGAGACTTTCTTACCTTCGTTATTTGAACAAGATTCTTGCAGTAAGTCTGACTATGAAGATTTATCTCAGTCTCGGAAGGAGGTGATAGCAGAGCAGAATAGAAACACCGAGATTATAAAATGAAGAGAACAAGCTCTACCAGATAGTGAAATTGAGAAGATGCCAGTAGGGTATTACTTGGAAAAAGGAGTGTTGATGAGGAAGTGGAGACCACCTTCAATTCCTGCAAGTGATGAATGGAATATTGTTTACCAGGTAGTTGTCCATAAAATTTATCGAAATAAGATTTTGACTTTAGCTCATAGTGTGCCCTTAGGTGGACATCAAGAGATAAGGAAAACTGTGGACAAGATTTTAAAACATTTTTACTGGCATGGTCTAAAAAAAAGATGTGGCGATGTTTTGTAAAACGTGCCATACTTGTCAAATTGTGGGTAAACCAAATCAAGATACACCAGTAGCTCCATTCCAACCTATTCCAGCATTTGGTGAAACGTTTTCTAAAGTAGTTATAGATTGTGTTGGTCCATTACCAAAGACAAAAACTGGTTATCAGTACTTGTTGACTATCATGTGTGCTTCGTCTAGGTTTCCAGAGGCAGTACCACTTAGAAATATAACAGCTAAAACTGTGACAAAGGCTCTTATAAAATGCTTTATTTATTTTGGATTACCTGAAGAAATACAAACTGATCAAGGTAGTAATTTTATGTCTGGATTGTTTCAACAGATAGTTTATAAATTGGGAGTTAAGCAAATTACTTCGTCTGCATACCATCCGGAATCGCAAGGTGCCTTGGAGGGTTTATTCTACCCTCAAGAATGTGATTAGGAGATATTGTGTGGAAAATGAAAGTGATTGGGATGAGGGTATAAACTTGCTTTTATTTGCAGTAAGGGAGTCGGTACAAGATTCTTTAGGTTTCAGTCCTTTTGAACTTGTATTTGGGCATAGAGTTAGAGGACCTTTAGCTTCATTAAAAGAAAAAAATTTTTGGACTATGTTTTGAAATTTAAGGACATAAAGCTTGTAGCTTAGCCAAGGAAATTTTAAAATTGACTCAGGATAAAATGAAAACTTGGTATGATAAAGAAGCTATAATGAGGATGTTTAAGCCTGGAGATAAGGTGCTGGTTCTTTTCCCAGTGCAAACGAATCCTTTACAAGCTACATTTCATGGTCCTTATGAAATTGTGTCTAAAATCAATTATGTGGATTACGTGATTAAAACTCCTGATCGTAGAAGGCCAACACAACCTTGCCATATAAATATGATAAAGCCATATTGTGAGAAACAATCTGATACTGTGACTGTTGTGGCTAATGTTAATGAATCTGATTTAACTAGGAGCATGATAGATGATTCATCTGAATTTCATTCTAAATCCAACATTGTTTCTGTCAGGTTACCAAATTCAACCATTCTGTTAAATATTTATGAGAAATTAGCACATTTACAGCCAGAGCAGAAACAGCAGATGAAGAAATTAATTTTTAAATATAAAGGATTTGTTTCCAGATGTTCCGAGAAGGACTACTATAGCTTCACATGATGTAGATGTTGGAGATGCCAAACCCATTAAACAACATCCATATAGGATGAACATAGAAAAATTTGAACTTGCTGAGAAAGAAATTAAATATATGTTAGAGAATAATATTATTAGACCTTCTAACTCGAATTGGAGTGCACCCTGTGTTATGGTGCCAAAACCAGTACGACTATAGGAAGGTGAATGCTGTTAGGAAAACAGATGCATATCCAATTCCTAGAGTAGAGGATTGTGTAGATAAAGTTGGAAAAGCAAAGTTCCTTAGAAAGATTGATTTATTGAGAGGGTATTGGTGTGTTCCATTAACGGACAGGGGTAGGGAGGTTTCTGCATTTGTAACTCCATCTGGGCTATATGAATATAATGTTCTTCCATTTGGGATGAAAAATGCCCAAGATACTTTCCAGAGGATGATTAACTCTGTGATTCAGGGATTGAAAGATACAGAATCTTATATTGATGATTAGTGACAGGAAATGATACTTGGGAAACACACATTATTGCAGTGGAGAAATTGTTTGAAAGGCTTTCAAAAGCTAACTTAACTATTAATTTAGCTAAGAGTGAATTCGGACATGCCACTGTGACTTACCTTGGTTATGTTGTGGGTCAAGGTAAGGTAGCTCCTGTTCAGGCAGAAGTTCGGGCAATTTTAGAGATTCCCAGTCCAACGGGGAAGAAATCTCTCAGAAGATTCTTGGGAATGGTAGGATATTATCGAAAATTTTGTAAGAATTTTGCTAATGTTGCTCTTCCATTAACTAACCTTTTGAAGAAGAATGAGAAGTTTGTGTGGACTGTGCCTTGTCAAGAAGCATTTGAGAAATTGAAAACAATGATATGTCAACAACGTGTGCTTAAAGCCCCTGACATTGAAAAACCTTTTTCATTAGCTGTGGATGTTAGTGATGAGGCTGCAGGAGCAGTATTAATGCAAAATAATGAGGGTGATGTGGTTGATCATCCAGTAGCTTACTTTTCTAAGAAATTTATTAAGCATCAAAGAAACTATTGGACAATAGAGAAGGAATTGTTATCGCTTGTTTTAGCTTTAGAACATTTGGATGTATATGTTGGTATAACTCAAAAACCACTTATTGTTTTTCACTGATCCTAAACCGTTAGTGTTTCTGAGTAAGATGAAAAACAAAAACATAAGGTTATTAAATTGGAATTTGATGTTACAGGAGTACAATATTGTGATAACTCATATTAAAGGTAAAGATAATGTGGTTGCTGATTGTCTATCTCGAAGTTGAATGTACAATGTGATTTTTTTTATTATGGAGGGAATTATTTTTTCAATTGTAACAATCCTACTGTATTGTAAGTTGTAAGATTTTAGATGATGATACTATGTATACTGTGTATGTTATAAAATTTATACATTTGTTTTTTTTGTAAATAATTGTTAAAATTTTGTTCTTGATAGACCAATGTTTTTTTTGGGGGGAGGTGTTACGTACCCGTTGCTATCTTGTACTTGTCACCAGACAGGGGTGTTGAAGCTATACTGGACTTAAGGTAGCAGTATTGTGATGGTGAGGTGACGTCAGTTCCCGCCTGTAAAGGTTATGTGAGAGTTTTTTTTAACATGGTATAAAAGGAGGTCCACTCCCTGTGAGGAGGGGCAGTTCGTGTCTGGATTTGCCATGTTGGCTCCATGCCGCTGCGTGGTCCAATGCTATGACGCAGTTTTGTTGAAAGGTGGAGTTTTATTTAATGCTTAAAGTTTAAAATGTCTTTGCCAGCAGTTACTTTATAATACAGCCCGTTAAAAATCAGTGTAGAGTGAAGATCGTAGTTCGGGAGCGCAAGGATCTTGGAAAGTCGATTTCGACGGTGAAACAGGTTCGACCTTGTTTGATCCTCGTTCGGAAGGACTTCGTTGGCTGTCCCCGTGTTAATCCCTGTGAAATAGCAGAAAGGGTTGGGAACAGTGTTGTAAAGGAAAGGTCAGTGCCTTTAAGCCGTTTCATATTCATCTCCGTAAATTCTCCGGGAAAAGTATAGTTCGACTGGAAACCGCAACAACACGACATGAACGAGAACTTAAATCGTATAAAATGTCTCTCCTTTAATGGTCTGTAAGCAGTTTGAACTTTTGCAGTACTACTTTGAAGAACCGTTTTTGCAACATCACTTTAAGAAATGTTTTCGCTTTATTCCTTTAAGAACTGTTTAAGCTGCCGCACAGTAGCTGATTTCTGGTTACGTTAGTGGGTTGTGTACTTTTGGGGGTTTGTTTTAAAGTGTTTAATAAATGTTTTATTTGTTATTAAAAACCCCTGCCTCGCTTATATATTTATTGTTGCTGAATCCGTAACAGCATAAATAAACATGACAGCAATAATAGTCAGTCTGATAAGGGAGAACGGCATTCATTCTTTTACATTATTACGTTGTATGTCCAGACACCACATTAGGGCTGAGAACTTGTATTTTCATTTGAGCTGATTGTCCACTCACTGTCCTTCATTTTCTCAGCCAGATCACGTGAACCTTCGCTTCACTGTTGTACTCCATGTCCAACAAACCATATATCATCAATACAGTTAAAACTGGGACAGCAAGTGAGGGATTACACTCTGCCGACTCGCTGTCCACTGGATCATGGAATTCAGTCGGCCTTTGTAAATACCTTTGAAGTGACAATTGAATGATGAACTGACATCACTCCCACGTCACAGCATTTCTACCTTATGGATATCAATCCGGTGAGATTGAGAAAAGAAGTATTTAAATAATCAAAACGGCTTCTCATTGTCCGCACTTGAAGTGCACTTGTTCAAAGTCACAATATCTGGGAAGAAGTAGATGAACGATATATACTTACACAGACAAACAAACAGAGAAACAGGCAGGCAGAGGACAGGCTCCTCGGCAGACGGCCAGATAGTTAGAGAGATGGATGGATAGATAGGTAGATAGGTAGATGTGCAGACACGCATATCGACAGACGAACAAATATGTTGTTCAGAAAACTATAATCTGCAAATCAGTGAACAGAAACGAGGCAAAGGCAATGGAAATAGACAAAGAAGATGCTTTTGTTCTTGCCATGTGATCGCAGGAATGGAGGACCGTTCTCAGGGATGGCTTCATCAAGACAACTACAGGTGGACGCAATGAGTTGTTTTGTTTTTGATGATCGAAAGCAAACCATTTTCAGATGAGAAGGAACACCCTGTGACCTGGTGGTCTGCGCCGAGTGTTTGACTTGAACCAGTCTGAGTTGGGAAGGACAAAATCTGTTACCAAAATCACATGTCGAGGGAAAGGGCCATAAAGTTTGAGACAACGAAATTGAAAGCTATTAGATTAATGTGATAAGGGAATGATAGTAATAGAAGTTTTCAGGAGTACACGCAGCGACAACTCGGTGGGGAGCAGCCATCGCGGAAGAGAATTTCCCAAAGCTGGGATCGTGGCGGAAAGAATGTTGTAGCTGGGAGCTTAACGTCCAAGGATACAGATTGTATCGAATGCACAGGAAGGTAGGCGGAGTGGATGGGATTTATTTGTAATAATAATGATGATGATAATAATAATAATAATAATAATAATAATAAAAAAAAAAACACACACAACCATGGTGAAGAGGTGTTACTGTATTAAAAGGAGTAGAATCGTTGTGGGTAGACCTGCGAAACTGCGAGGGTAAAAGGACCTTGATGGGAGTTACACACAGAATTCTGAACAGCAGCAAAGATATGGTCTACACGTTACAAAGGGAGAACGGGAAACGCACGTCAAAAGGGAGATGTTTGTGGGTTCATAGGGGATTTCAAAAGATAGGTAGTACAATAATCTGCCTATCTTCTGTAGACAGACATGGCATGTTGGCTAGCAACACGTGGTACCACCTCTCACTCACAGCTGTGCTAAGGATGGGCTCAAGGATTGTTATAGCTAATCCCTATGACTCAAAATGAAAGTGAGAGTTCATCATCCAATTTGGAATACATTCAGATGGTGCATTAAATTCAAGTTTGCGAAAAACAGTTTGGTGCTGGATCTGAAGTGAGAGAGCTTGTAGAATACCTGCGAGATGGCATTTCAGCGCAGCTCGTGGCTGACCCACAGGGGGCTCAGTTAATCCGGATAGGGTGTGCATACTGAACCGGATTTGCTTCGGGAGCTTACGGTGGCGGAACTCTTCGGAGACAGTGATCAAAATACTAGGGATAGGCAATAAATGCTGGCTTAGCTGGCGACGCTCACACCTCATAAATGAAATTGAAAAATAACGCCACAGAATGCACCCCGCAATTTGAAAGGGAGAAGGGAATGTCAGAGCGTTCAGTACTACAGTGGAGGGAAGGGCATTACATAGGCATGAGAGAGCAGCCGGGCAAAGCTGATTGGAAGGGGACATTCGCAGGAATATAAGCTAAGCGGCAATGGCAGGAGTTTCTGTGAGCAATTCCCAAAATCCACACATCCCGAATAAGAAGAAGTATTGATGACGAAACCATGGCTGACAAGGAAGTCAAGGCTAACATTAAATCAAATGAGAGGTCATATAACAGATCAAAAATTGGTGGGACCTTAGAGGATTGTAAAACTTTTTTAAAAAAAATCACCGGAACGTAACTAAAGAGGCATAAGGGGAAGTATGAAATAGGAACGAAAGCTAGCAACAATATCAAAGATTTTCCAGATATATGTATTGCCGTTGTTCAGATTTCCGCGAGCGCTGTAGATTTCATTTTGTAGCTTTCTGTAGAAACAGCGTGCTCGGTTGGTAGTGTGTATGTTTCAGTTACAGATAAGGGGACGGTGATGATCAACTAATGTGTCAACCATTCAGGATGGTGGAATGGGATAGTTTTCTGGAGAAAGCTGGGCTGAAAGCAATTTGTGAGGGACACTGCTGGGTTTTGGGGTCTTTCGGTGGGAGCTGAGGAGAGGGGAAGATCAGGCGAGACGGCCATAGGGTTCCATCCGGCGGCAAGAAGCGATCCGAAGGAGGTCAAGATGGGAAGTTTTACCGGTGACGGTGATGCGACTCGGCGGCATGAGTGAAGGACACACCAGGCTTTTGGAAGATATGAGCTCCGACGCTGTGTGTATTTTGCCTGGTTTAATTATTGATGGGCTTTTGATTTTTTATCTTTTCCTCTTAATAACTGTTCTCTAAAGCTGGAATTAGTAAATATGCTCACGTTATAATTGTATGTGGTGTATAATTTGCTATTCCCTGCCGACGGATAACTGCATATGGGTAATATTTATACAGCATTCGCTCAAACAGCTGCCTTCTCTCTCTGACTCTGTCTGTCATCCTACAAACCCCAATGTCTCAGCGATACTCCTCCCACAGATGTTCCTCTGGTTGACCTCAGTGGCGAGCGGAGAACTAAGCGGTTTAGACCTGGGCCCACAACAGTTCACTCTCCATATCGCCGGTTTGGACGAGGGGACACAGCGAAACGAATTTCATTTTACAGATCACACTCAGCTGAAAAGTAGATTCAATTTTGGATATGGATAGTCTGCACAGTGATATGTACACGTTCGGAGAGAGCGCAAAAGTATTTCAGATGTATTACCACGTTGGGAGTGCGAAATTCTTCACTTTGGAGGGGAAAACACAACTGATTATTTAAACGGAGGAGGATTGCTGAGCGCTTTTGCGCAGAGGGACTTGTGAGTTGCTTTGGCTTGAGTCGCAAAAGGTGCAACTGCTTCTGAGAAGGCAAATGGAATGTCGTCCTTCGTGGCTGGAGGGATTATGCTGCATATTTTCAGGGTAGTGCCGGTGTACATTATGCAGTTCTGTCCATCTTACTTGAAGAAACACCGAACACAGGACGGGCTTTTTTAAATCGAAGCAAGGGGCAGAGAATGAAGGACGAAAGACATCTCAGAGAGAAGCCATTTTTAGAACCGTTTTTGTTAATTATTATTGAAGATTAACAAAAGAAAATCCATTAAGGTATTAATGACAATAAGTCATTATGATCAATGAAGAATTAGATTAGCAAATAACTGATTAACAAAGCTAAGCATTATATTAATAATAAGAAGAAAAAACAAAATATGAAGAATATTTTTGAAAGAAAGTAAAGAAAAAAAACTCTACCAGGAAGAAAGACTCTACTAACTAAAAAAATAAATAAATAAAAACAATTGGGAACGTAACCCCGGAGCTATACAACATAAAATCTTCCATAGAAGCAAGATATCAATCCGCCAACTCAAATCCATTTGAACAAAAATCGGAAGGAAACCATATTAATTAACTCAAATCAGGTGACAGTAGCTGGCAAATAAACCCCACCTTTTCTCAAATTCAAATCGAGGATCAAATGTTTGAATTCTGATTTTATACTAACTAAGACATCACATCCCTTGAGCGAAGCATTGAGTCAAAGTAGGAGCAGAAGCATCTTTCCATTTCAACAAAATAACCCTTCTGGCCAATAATGTAACGAATGCACTTACATGTTGTCTGATGGAGACATACCATGAATATATTGAGGGATTATACCAAACAATCTGTCAATTTATTAGGTTGTAAATTAATTTTTAAAACTTACGACCTTGCATAGAAAATAGATTTCCAAAAAGGTTTCAATACAGAACACGACCAAAACATATGTGTCAATGTGGGTTTACATCTATCACACTGACTATGAACATCAGGAAACATTTTAGACAGTCTCTCCTTTGTCAAAGAGAAATAACGTAAAATTTTAAATTGAATTAAAGTGTGACTAGCACAGATTGATGAAGAGTTAACCAACTTCAAATCCGCAACCGATCCTCTGTTACCAAGATCATGTTAAGCTCTCTCACACAATCCTGCTTAAGCTTAAGTGAAAGGTTATTGTGCTTTTGCAACAATAAGTTATAAATTTCCCCAATAAAACCTTTCACAAAAGGGTTCATTTTTACAATGATATCTAACAGGTCAGAATCCTGTAAATATGGAAAATTACTTAATATTTTTGTAAGAAATGCCTGACCTGAAAATATTGCAGGAAATGTGAATTCGAGAGAGAGTATTTAGTTACTAATCTCTCAAAAGACATCAGATAGATAGATAGATAGATAGATAGATAGATAGATAGATAGATAGATAGATAGATAGATAGATAGATAGATAGATAGATAGATAGATAGATAGATAGATAGATAGATAGATAGATACTTTATTTATCCCCATGGGGAAATTCAACTTTTTTCAGTCAGTCATTTTGGAACTGATCCATGAAGGAATCTGACGCCGAGACATCAACCGTCTCGATTTCACCACCCCTCTCTCCTATTCTAACCTCACTCCCTCTGAACGCACTGCCCTCCACTCTCTCTGCACTAACCACAACCTCACCATCAAACCTGCAGACTAAGGTGATGTTGTAGTAGTCTGGCGGTCGGACCTCTACCTCACTGAGGCCAAACGGCAGCTCTCCGACACCTCCTCGTACTTACCCCTGCCGCAGGACCCCACCAAAAAACTCTCCCGCACCATCTCCACCCTCATCAACTCCGGACACCTTCCACCCTCAGCCAAAAAACTCATAATTCCCGCACCCTGCACAGCTCGGTTTTACCTCCTCCCCAAGATCCACAAGCCTGACTGTCCCGGCAGACCCATAGTTTCAGCCTGCTCCTGCCCCACCGAACTTGTGTCTGCCCACTTCATGTTATCCCCCATAGTTCAGACTCTCCCCACCTACATCCAGGATACATCCCATGCCCTTCACCTCTTCAATAACTTCCAATTCCCCGGCCCGAAGAGCTTCATTTTCACCATGGATGTTCAATCCTTATACACCTCCATCCACATCAAGAAGGCCTCAATGCCCTCCACTACATTTTGGATAACAGACCTCACCAGTTCCCCAGCACCACCACACTCCTCCGTTTGGCGGCGCTTGTTCTAACTCTCAGTAACTTCTCCTTTGGTTCTTCCCACTTTCTCCAGATCCAGGGTGTCGCCATGGGCACTCGCATGGGCCCCAGCTATGCCTGCCTCTTTGTGGGTTATGTGGAATAGCCGATGCTCCAAATCTATACTGGTACCACTCCCCAACTTTTCCTCCACTACATTGACGACTACATTGGTGTTGCTTCCTGCGCCCGTGCTGAGCTCGTCAATTTCATTAACTTTGCTTCAAACTTTCACCCAGCACTTAAATTCACTTGGTCCATCTCGGACACTTCTCTCCCCTTTCTTGGTCTCTCGGTCTCTATCTCTGGAGACAGACTATACACTGATATCTTCTGTAAACCCACAGTCTCCCATAACTATCTTGACTATACCTCTTACACCCAGCACAATGCAAAAGTACTATTCCCTATTCCCAGTTCCTCCGTCTCCGCCGCATCTACTCCCAAGATGAGGCTTTCCGTTCCAGGACTTCTCAAATGTCCTCTTGTTTCACGATCGTGGTTTCCCTTCTGGTTTCATCAAAGATGCCCTAGCACTCATCTCCTCCACCACCCGCACTTCAGCCCTTAACCCATCCTCCCGTCACCACAACAGGGACAGGGTTCCCCTTATCCTCACCTACCACAAAACCAGTCTCAGGATCAAAGCATATTATCCTCCACAACTTCCGCCACCTTCACCAGGACCCCACCATTAAACACATCTTTCCCTCCCTACCCCTCTCAGCTTTTCGCAGGGATCATTCCCTCCGCGACTGCCTGGTCCACACGTCCCTCCTCATAGATCTCCCACCTGGCACTTATCCCTGCACGCGCAAATCCTACACCTGTCCCCACACCTCCTTCCTTACTACAATTTCGGGCCCCAGACAGTCCTTCCAGGTGAGGCAACACTTCACCTGCGAGTCTGCTGGAGTCGTCTATTGCATCCGGTGCTCCCGGCGCGGCCTCCTCTACATCGGCGAGACCCGACGCAGATTGCAGGAACGCTTCGTGCCGTCGATCTTCCCGTTATCCACCGAAGTTCTGTCGTGGTCACCGACTACGACCTTGATACGTACGACCGTTCTTCAGTGGTGGAATTATCACCCAGGCAAGGATGGACATACAAATAATTCCCCACCGGTCGCACCTTTTCACACTGAGTCACTGATCGATTTCCCCGAATCGATCCTCTGAACCCTCCCCTTCGTGTGGGTGCAACAAAGCTCAGTCAGTGTCCGTACTGTGCGCCTCGTGGTGTGTCTCAGTGCGTCTGTCTGTGTAACGACGGACGTAGCTTTTAAGTTTCCATGTTGGACACCAGCTGTCCATCAACCTGCTCCGCCCTTCGCTTTCGGCAGGAAATCTACAGGCAGGCAAGTTACCTCGCAGAAAGGTAAACAATCGGCCGAGGAATCATAACATCATTCTTTGAATCAGTCTCTCTCTCTCTCTCTCTCTCTCTCTCTCTCTCTCTCTCTCTCTCTCTCTCTCTCTCTCTCTCTCTCTCTCTCTCTCTCTCTCTCTCTCTCTCTCTCTCTCTCTCTCTCTCTCTTCCTCTCTCTCTCTCTCTCTCTCTCTTTCTCTCTCTTCCTTTCTCTCTCCCTCTCTCTCTCACTTTCGCTTTCACCCCCCTCTCTATCCCTCTCTCTTTCTAACTCTCTCTGCCTTCTATCACTTTCACTCCGGACTCCCTTCTCGCCTCCTAAACCTCCACTCTCCCCGATGCACGACGCAGTTTTTCCAATCTTTCCGCAATTTTCTCTTTGCCACTGCGCCTGTGCCGAGTGAGAGTGTTTCGACTGTACTGTATTTGGGGATTGTCTCTGGGCTGTCGGTACCGAGAGGAGTGATATTATTTTGTCCATCGACATGGGCCGAGAAGACAGCCCAGTGCAGTGGGATGAGTTTGGGGACTGATACAGTGCTGTGGGGAGCGACGGGGAAGGAAGCGGGATACAGGTTAACTGTAGATACAGAGTGCTGTGGAGAAAGAGGGGGCGGTTGGGTTAGTTAAGGGGCTGATGCAGTGTAGCGGAGAAAGATGGTGCTGTGGATATAACTTGAGGGGCCGACACAGTGAT
This sequence comes from Hemitrygon akajei, assembly GCF_048418815.1. NCBI lineage: Eukaryota > Metazoa > Chordata > Chondrichthyes > Myliobatiformes > Dasyatidae > Hemitrygon > Hemitrygon akajei. The sequence continues at coordinate 3,281,281 of NW_027331936.1, read as the reverse complement.
GTGGATACAGCCGGTGCGGTGGGATTCTGATACAGTGCTGTGTTGAAGAGGTGGCAGTGGGATTAGTTTAGGGGTTGATGTAGTCCTGTGGGCAAAGACCGGCAGTGGGATTAGTTCAGGAGCTGATACAGTGCTGTAGATAAAGAGGGATATTGGTTTTAGTTTAGCGGCTAATAAAGTACTGTGGAGAAAGACGGGCTGTGGGATTCGTTTAGAGACTGATACACAGTTGTGTGGAAACAAGGGGCAGTGGGGTTCAGTTAGTAGATAATATAGTACTGTCGGGAAAGAGGGGGCAGTGGGATTAGTTGAGGGTCTGATTCAGTGCTGTGGAGAAAGGAGGCAGAAAGATTAATTTCGCGGCTGATATAGCTGTGGAGAAAATAGGGGGCAGTGGGATTAGTTTAGGGGTTGATACAGTGCTGTAGATAAAGAGGGATATGGGTATAGTTTAGCGGCTAATACAGTACTGTGGAGAAAGAGGGCTTGTGGGATTAGATTCGGATCTGATACAGTACTGTGGAGCCAGAGGTGGCAGTGGGATTAGTTTAGTGTCTGACACAGTGCTGTGCAGACCGGGTATCGTGGGGTCACTTTATGGGCTGTTACAGTGCTGTGAGGAGCTGGGGGAAGTGGGAATAGTTTAGAGGCTGATACAGTGCTGTGGAGACTTTCCAATTTAAACTACGTCAAGAGTCTATAATCCTGGTGACAATGGTAGCAACAGGCGATTCAATACAATACCACAGGCTACACTGTTACAATTCAATTTGCTGTGTCTGATAAACGGTTCGTTTGAAGTACAGATTCACAGTGGAAGCAATTTGCAATTGATGAGGTACTTCTGGTGGTTCCAACTAATCCACACAGATGGTCAAAAAGCTTCTGAGAACTGAGATCCCAGAAGCCCAAGATTACTGTTGTGAGGGTTCACACACGGGCAGTCAGGGTATGTAGGGGGACTGATCAAGTGTTGGTAGGTGTGTTCCGTTTAATACGACGTCATGGTTGGCAGAGTCACTGTGGGCCGAAGGGTTGGTTCCCGTTCTTTACCTTTCTCTGTTCTATTTAGGACAAACAGAAGGCAGAAGTTTATTTTCTCAGAGCAAACATTTCTCTTAGTGTTGATGAACGTTGACATGTTTACGACGCAGGACAAAGTTTGTTACACTTTACCCGAACAAGCTGAGGATGGTTTCTCGTATCGGAAGGAGATAAGGTTACAGTGAGATGAGCTGTGATTACAATTGGTGGAGAATCAGAGTGGAGAGGCCGCTTTACTCTCAGTCAATCGGCTCAGCCGATGGACAAGAGTCGCACTGACACAAGGTGAGGTGGAGAGTTGGGTCTGATGGTGATTGAAACAATATCCCCTTCCACCCTTTGCTGAAGGAATGCCACTCGCAATTTACACCCCTTAGTAACATCACAATTTCCATTGTTGGCAGTCTCACAAATAATTCACTGAGGTATTCATGGAGTTGCATATGGCTGACGGAATCGGATTGTAACAAAATTACAAACCGTTTATTTTTAAACCTGTTGAAACTTGTCCCTGTGGAATCCGTAAATGGTATTAAAATCCCAGGTATGTGCAGCCTTGACATTTCATTCCTGGAGATCGCCTGTGGCACACGGGGACAAATCACTGATCAGAGAAAATGCCTGCATCGTTTGATAGTTACATGCGTGTGGACAAAATACTGAACGTGTTCATTGTCGTCATTGGAGTTCCTGGTGAGTGAGCACAGTTGTTCGTATTTGACACTTCTGTCTGTTAACCGGTGGAAGCCTTTTTGGGGTCATTTTACACGCTTCCCGCTTGATGCTCGTGGCAGTAATATCCGTTTGAGATATCCATCCTGTCCATTCCATATTCTGATTTTTTGTATTTCATGAGAAACCGAACTAAACCCCTGTCTCTCCTCTAACTTACGGAATCGACTCGAACGTTGTTCTTTCATTTGATGGAATTTTGTTCAGAGTGGTACCAATTCTGGGGACAGGCAGCTCTCCGGGAATGTGAGACTGCGAATGTTATACATTGTGGCCTTGAGTGTTTTGTGAACTATTGACGGGAGTGCATACTTGGTCCTTTAATGACACCCTGTTATTAAACTGTTCCAGTTTTGGGAGCCGGGAAGGTGTGCAGCGAAATTTTAATGGCATCTTGTCCATGTTGTCCCTGTGCTGGGAGGGCACTGAAGTAAATAGTGGTCGCGGTTTTTTTCCAGAACAAAGGCTTCGGCCGCATACTTTAGGTGTCTGGTCAAAGTGACGAGTGGTGCTGACTTCCCCCAGCATTTTGGATACCATATGACCACAAGACATAGGAGCAGTATTAGTCCATCCGGCCCATCGAGTCTGCTCTTCCATTCAATCTTGGCTGATCCTCTTGTTTTTTTCTCCTCCTCAACCCTATTTCACATCCTTCTCCCCACAATCTTGATGCTATGCCCAATCAACATCCTATCAATCTCTGCCTTAAAAGCACCCAACGACCTTGGCTTCCACAGCTGCATCTGGCAACAAATTCCACAAATTTACCACTCTCTCGCTAAAGAAATCACTCCGTGTCTCTGTTTTGAAATGCCGCCCCTCTATCCTCAGGCAGTGCACAGTTGTCCGAGACACTCCCACCCTGGGAAACATCTTTTCGACATTTTCTCTGTCTAGGTCTATTAACATTCGAAAGGTTTCAGTGATAGGCACAACCCCCCCCCCCCCCCCCACCGATCCCCGGATACCCTTTCGGCCCCGTCAGATGTTGAGTTTCCAGCGGCCTGGACGGTCAGGTTACATCAGTGACTGGAAACGGGATGAGCACCGATCGTTGTTGTTCATGCCGCTCGTGTTTAACCCCGACGATTACCGACACATCGCCTTATCTCCACATTGAAGAAGGCAGGTCGGAGACAGTATGATACATGTTTGGTGTTAGGTAAGCAGTCGTTCACCTAGCACTCGCATCTAGCACTCCTGACCTCTGGCTGAAACCCGCACCAGTGTCCATTCCCGGTGAATGAGTTTAATAATGCCCGGTGTCTGTTCTCTTCTCTCCCCCTGCAGTGAATTTAGCGGCGATTGTGATCCTGTCCCGGGGAAATTGCGGCCTCTCTACCTGCACCACTCGCTACCTGGTGGCCATGGCAGCGGGGGATCTGCTGACCGTAGTCATAGAGGTCCGTATGCGTCAAATTTTAGATTATTACTTTCCGTGCAATTTCCTGAGGATTACCCCTGCGTGCAGGGTTATCGAAGTACTGAGGTCCAGAGCAACATACTGTTCTGTCTGGTTCACCGTCGCATTCACATTTGATCGGTTTGTCGCCATCTGCTGTCAGAAGCTGAAAGCAAAATATTGCACCGGGAAAACTGCGGCTGTGGTTCTCACAACAACAGGCGTGCTGTCCTTTCTGGAAAACGTTCCCCGCTACTTCCTCTGGGAACCCAGACAGATAATCAACAAAGTGCCGTGGTATTGTATAATCACGGCCAACATTTTCACTGACTTCAGGTGGGTAGTATACAGTTGGCTCGGCATAGTGTTAAATCTGTTCATTCCTTTCGTTGTGATTCTGCTGCTCAACGCTCTGACGGTCAGGCACATTGTCGTGGCCAGTCGGGTCCGTAAGGGGCTGAAGCGTCAGAGCAAGGGGGAGAACAGCAGGGACCCGGAGATGGAGAGCCGGAGGAGGTCTGTGGTTTTACTCTTCACCCTCTCCGGCAGCTTCATCCTCCTGTGGATGACGCTGGTTGTAAATTCCATGTATTCTGAGATTTCAGGAATAGGATACAATTTCAATGATTCTGAATGGATCTTTCACATGGTCGGAGCGTTGCTGAAGAATTTCAGCTGCTGCACGAACACATTTATTTACGCGGTCACTCAGTCGAAATTCAGGGAGCAGGTGATCAGCGCGGTGATATATCCGTTCACCTCGGTGCTTCAGTTCCATAATTAAGCCACGCACTGAGCGGAGTCTGGAAGGGGCAGCAGTGTCTCCAGTCCGGGCCCCAGATCCTGGAGGACTTTGTGTGTGTGTGCGAATGAGAGAGAGCGAAATATGGTTAAAGTACAAGAGTATCGAAAATATTAACGAGGATGTTGACAGGAGACGAGGGACTGTGCTATCGGAGGATTGGCCAGGCTGGTCCTTTCTTGCCCTACTGGAGTGATCTGCGGGGTTGGAGTTGATACGCCTTTTTATAGCTTTGCAATCGGTACATCGTGCACCGTGCGACTGCGGTGGCCATGGTCCGAATTCTGGGATGAGTGCACAGTTAATGTACGCTCGTAGGATTTTGTGAATAAAACGAGTCCGAGTTATTTTAAGTGTTTAACCAGAGCAGCTGCCCTTTGCTTCCATTACGAAGAAACCAAATGCAGTCGCCCTAACTCTCTACACTTGATCAGGCCCCACCTTGGAAAGCGAACACAATTCAATGACGGAATTTGTGAATGATGTCGAACATTTCCTCTGACGAACAGGTTGTGTCATTTGCCCCACTTTACATTGCCCTACAAATGTTTCATGACAGTCGACCTTTTAGCGGCGGAGTCGACAATCGCGCTGATATTTTGGATCAGAGCACAGTCACTATCCAGTCTCCTCCTGACCCGAGTCCTCCCGTCCCGGTAACAAAAGACCTGAATCCTTACCGCGCCTGTCTGGGTTAATTACGTCCTTTCTGAGGCGGGCGACCAGAGATTCACACGTTTCCCCAGCTGTGGTCTCACCAAACCAGAAAGGGACAGAACGGGAACAGTTCTTTCGGATCACTGCGTGTTCTGAACCAATTGAACTGGTGAGTTCCACATTCCTCCACTCTCCCCATATTCATGACTATATCCTCCATCACCTCTGCCTCCACCATCGCTACCGCTATTCATTCCAGACACTCATCACTATGAGAGTGAAAAGAAAGACTTGCAACGTACGTCCCATGAAAAATTATGGGTCAGGTTTGACATTACTGTGTTATGCAGGTTGATTTTTTTTTACCGCAGTAGTCTAGGGAAAAGGTACAAAATGACACAAATTAAAAACAAATAGGAAATAAGGAGAGTCTGAAGGGGCCGAGAAAAAGCCTTGGCGGACGGATTAAGAAAAACCCCAAGGCATTCCACAAGTCTGTAAAGGGCAAGAGGATAAGACGTGAAAAAATAGGACCTATCATGTGTAACAGTGGGAAACTGTTTATAGAGCAAGAGGAAATAGCAGAGGTACTTAATGAATACTTTACTTCGATATTCACTATGGAAAAGGGTCTTGATGAATGTAGTGATACCTTGCAGCAGACTGAAAAGGTTGAGCATGTAGATATTAAGAAACAGGAGGTGCTGGAGCTATTGGAAAACATCAAGTCGGATTAGTCGCCTGGACCGGATGGGATGTACACCAGACTACTGTGGGAGGTGAAGGAGGAGATTTCTGAGCCCATGGCGATGATCTTTGCATCATAGAAGGGGACGGGAGAGGCTCCGGGAATTGGAGGCTTGAGGACGTTGTTCATTTATTCAAGAAAGTGTCACGGGGGGACGTCACGTGATGACGTAGGATCGAGACGCTGGAACCCAGCTCTTCCGTAAAAAACAGTAAATTAATGTTTAAGTGAAGAAAAGTCAGTCAATACTTTCTAAAAGTTACTTATAAACTACTCCGGATCGTTTCAAGTTATGCCTCACAAACAGAAGATGAAGAAAACTACTACCTTGAAGACAAAAGTTGGAACAGAATCAAGGCCCACTTCTGCCAAAGACCCGCGGGCTCAGGTACGTTACACCTCCGGCGATACAGAACAGGAAACGGCTGCAACATCCACCATTTCTAAAGAAAAAGACCAACAAGAAATGCGCAAACGTGAAGGAAGGAGCATGCGGAAACGAGAGCAACCAGAACTACAAATCCCAGTTACGATTGAAACCGAAAGTGAAAGTGAATGTGAGGGAGAGTCAGATTCTCTGGAAAAATTAGACGAAGATGGAGGTAAAAGTTTTTCTGGAAATATAGAAAAGACTTTGATGCAAATAATGCATAAATTAGACGCATTAAAAGAAATCAAAAGAAAAATGATAAATATGATTATGTTTGATAAAATGACAAAAAGACAGGAAAAATGGAAAAGAGAATTATAGATTTGGAAACTACAACTGAAGACATGGTTGAAAGAATGAACAAAATGGAAGATGATAATACTGCCTGGACATCAGAAAGAAAACAATTTATGGAAAAAATTTATAAGCTTGAAAATTTTAGTAGACGAAACAATATTAAAATTGTTGGACCTAAAGAAGATATAGAAGGAGAAGATCTAATAATTTTTTTTTCAAAAATGGATCACTGAAAAAATGGAAATGGAAGGAGAAACTCTAATTGAGATTGAAAGGGCTCATAGAGCCTTAAGGTCAAGACCTCAAGCTGATCAAAATCCACGATCAATTTTGATAAAATGCTTAAGATACCAAGATAAAGAAAAGATCCTGAAGGCGGCTGCCCAATGTGCCAAAAAGAGAAACGGGCTATTGATGATAGCAGGGAAGGCAGTTCTTTTCTATCCTGATATAAGTTATAACTTTTTGAAGAGAAAGAAGGAATTTAACCCAGCGAAAAAAGTCTTATGGGAAAAGGGTTATAAATTTATAATGCGTCACCCAGAAACACTGATAAATTTTTTGGAGGAGGGAAAAAGAAGATTTTTTTACCGATTATCGAGAAGCGGAGGAGTTCGCACAAAAACTTCCATCTACTCACTAATTACACATAGAGATTTCCAAGCATAATGTATTAAAGGTGAAGATAGAGACAGTGAATGGAAGTGATGGACATTTAAGGATGATACAGGGGAGAAAAGCAAAATTTCAGAAATACTAATTGAGAATAGTATTATTTTTCTTCTTATATATATATACTTTTTTATGTTGCGGGGTGGGGGCCGGGGAGCTTTGGATCGATTACTACGGGATTCACGTGTGCAATCATGGCGATCGCCATGACCCGTACAACAGAGGGAGGTAATGTTGTGTTCTTTTTTTTCACAACATTAGTAGGGGGGTATTTTGTTTTTTTCTTTATACTCAATTTTTTTTCTATCTTTCTGCCTGGATGATCGGTGGGGACACACATAGCAACATGAAGAATTTTAAAAAGATTTCCCAAGATACCACGAAAGTTGAAAGATTAGGTATTATTAGAGATTGGAGTAACATAATTAAAAATAATGACTAATTTACTGATTTTTTTAAGTTTTCATGTTAATGGGTTTAATGGACCGGTGAAAAGAAAAATAATTTTAACATACATTAAAAAAATGAAAACAGATATAGCTTTTTTACAAGAAACACATTTAACAGACATAGAACATCAGAAATTAAAAAGAGACTTGGTTGGAAATGTTATTGCAGCTTCATTTAATTCAAAGGCGAGAGGAGTTGCAATTTTGATGAATAAAAATTTACCAATTAAAATACAAAACGTATTTATTGATTCGGCGGGGAGATATGTAATTATACATTGTCAATTTTTTTCAGAACTATGGACTCTTACGAATATTTATGCACCAAATAAAAACGATGTAAAATTTATACAAGAGGTCTTTTTGAATTTGGCTAACGCATATGACAAAATATTAATAGGTGGAGATTTTAACTTTTCTCTAGATCCAGTTTTAGATAGATCAACAAAGGTTATCACAAAATCAAAAGTAGTAAAATTTACTCTATCATTGATGAAAGACTTAAATTTTATTGGTATATAGAGAAGAATTAATCCAAAAGAAAGAGATTATTCATTTTATTCAAATAGACATAAAACATATTCAAGGATAGATTTTTTCCTATTATCAACGAATATTCAAGATAGTGAAAAATGTGGAATATAAAGCGAGAATATTGTAAGATCATTCTCCTTTGATAATGACAATGATAATTTTATATAAAAAGGAATCAATTTATAGATGGAGATTTAATTCAATATTACTAAAACGTCAAGATTTTTGTGATTTCATGAAAAAGCAGATTCAGTTCTTTTTAGATACAAATTCACATTCAGTTGATGATAAATTTATATTGTGGGAAGTGTTATGAAACCAGTAACTGGTTTCACTTACCAGCAAAGATAGATATGTCAGTTGAAGTCCGATGGTACTATTTTCAAAAGTTTTATTAATAAAGGGGCACAAGAATTAAGGTTAATACAAACATTCAGATAACATGCGTCAATACTCAATCTAAAACGCAGGTACATTAATAATCACTCAGAAATAAGCTCTTTCGTTGTCTAGGGTATAATACTGAGTCCAATTGGAAATATAAAGAGTCACTCTGAAGTCTGCAGGCTTTTCCCTTTTTGGTTTCACGTGTTGGAGAGAGAGAGAGAGATAAACGGAAAAACTTGCCCGAAACATCCGTGGAATCAGGGGAGCGATCTTCCCCGTTGTTAGTTAAAAGCGATCTTCCGTGGGTTCCAGCCACAAACCCCGCATTCGGAATTTAACGCACGTGGCTTACTTCAAAATGGCTTCCCGTTCCCACGGGAAGCGTTATCGTGCTTCTTGGTGTCTCCTTGGTGCGTCTGAGGGTCGTCCTCTTTCAGACCCTTCTTTATACTGCCTCACGGGATCTCAGGTGTCAATCAGGTTGCAGGTGATGCAATCTCTCTCTCAACCAGCCCACTTTGCCCGAGGGCTTTACAATGTCCCTGCGAGTTGGCACGTCTGCAGTTCCCAGGTGTCTCCTGAGAACAATGCCACAGTCACCAGCTTTTGTCCCAGTGGAATGCGGTATCCAGCACGTCGCTGTCTTTCCATTTCCTGTGTCCATTCAGCCTGTCTCTCTCTCTCTCGGGTCATTGACCCCCCTTTCACTAGGGCTCTTGCAATTCTCACAAAGGAGGGGGCTGGTATCATAACAGAAGCAATGAAGGCATATTTGAGAGGTCAGATAATATTATACTTCTAAAATTAAGAAGGAATATATGATAGAAATAGATCAATTGGAAAAAGAGATTACAAAATTAGAAAAAGAATCTCAAAGAAATATGACAGAAGAAAAACGAAGACAACTTATTAATAAGAAGTTACAATATAATACACTCCAGACATATCGAACAGAAAAAAAGCAATTATGAGAACTAAACAGAGATGTTATGAACTAGGTGAAAGATCACATAAGGTCCTTGCATGGCAGTTAAAAACAGACCAGACTTCTAAAACAATAAATGCAATTCGAACAAGAGTAAATGAAATTACTTATAAACCTTTAGAAATTAATGAAATTTTTATTTTTTTTATTCTGAGTTGTCTAAATCAGAATCACAAAATGATAATGTCAAGATAGAAAGGTTTTTTTTATCACAAATAACACTTCCAAAATTAAATACGGAAGAACAGAAGGGATTAGATATGCCTTTTACATTGAAAGAGGTCGAAGAAGCCCGAGGATCACTTCAAAGTAATATATCTCCAGGAGAAGATGGTTTTCCGCCTGAATTTTATAAACAGTTTAAATATTTATTAATTCCTCCTTTTATGGAGTTAATACATCAAGCGGAAAGAACGCATAAACTTCCAGAATCTTTTTCCGACAGCTATTTTAATAGTATTGCCAAAAAAAGATAGAGATCTTTTAAAGCCAGCATCATATAGACCTATTTCTTTATTAAACACTGATTATAAAATAATAGCAAAAATCTTATCTTACAGATTATCTAAATACTTACCAAAATTAGTACATATGGATCAAACAGAATTTATTAAAAATAGACAATTGGCAGATAATGTAACTCGGTTATTTAGTATAATTCATTTGGCGCAAAAGAGGGAGGAAATGAGTGTGGCAGTAGCTTTAGATGCAGAAAAAACATTTGATAGATTGGAATGGGATTTTTTATTTAAGGTATTGGAAAAATATGGATTAGGAGTATCTTTTATAAAATGGATTAAAACCTTAAATACTAATCCCAAAGCTAATGTAGTGACAAATGGTCAAATTTCAACACCATTTCAGTTAACAAGGTCAACTCGGCAAGGTTGTCCATTATCACCTGCTTTTTTCGTGTTGGCGATAGAACCATTAGCTGAATTAATTAGAATGGACCCAGATATTAATGGTTTCAGAGTTAATCCGGAAGAATACAAGATTAACTTATTTGCTGATGATGTTCTGCTTTATTTAACAAACCCATTGCACTCGTTGCGTAAATTATCTTATAGATTAGAAGAATAAGGGAAAATATCAGGTTACAAAATAAATTGGGATAAAAGTGAAATTTTACCTCTTACTAAAGGAGATTATAGTCAATGTCGATTAATAACTCAATTTAGATGACCGGCAAATGGTATAAAATATTTAGGTATAAGAGTTGATAATGATATAAAGAACTTATATAAATTAAATTACTTACCATTATTGAAAAAAAATCAAGAAGATTTTGATAAATGGATGGTATTACCAATAACAGTAGTAGGTAGAGTAAATGCCATAAAATGAATATATTCCCTAGACTACAATAATTATTTCAATCACTACCAATACAACTACCCCAGAAGTCTTTTCAAGAACTAAATAAATATATGAGGAAGTTTCTTTGGAAAGGTAAGATGTCAAGAATATCGTTGGAAAAATGGACATGGAAATTTGATCTAGGAGGGTTACAACTTCCAAATTTTAAGAATTATTATTAAGCAATTCAACTTAGATTTATTGCATCTTTTTTTGAGAAAAATAGACCGGCATAGATTAGAATAGAACTAGAAAAAGTAGGAGAAAATACACCAGAAGATTTTATATATAAATGGGAATCTAAATGGATACGGGAAAAGAAAGAATCTCCTATATTAAAACATTTGATTGACTTACGGAATAAGATAAATGTTGATGATGAGACAAAGAAATCTTTATTAGCAATGAGATCTTTAATTCAAAATAGACTTATTCCTTTTACAATGGATAATCATTAGGTATATAGGAGATTGTTTTGAAGGAGGTATATTAATGTCATTTGATCAATTAAAGAATAAATAAAGAATAAATGACACCGTGTCCATGTTGCCCCAGTGTTGGGAGCCAGGAATACTCCGGGAAGGTGTGACTGGGACATTTTTATGGCACCCTCTCAATGTTGTCCCACTGCTGGGGACCGGCAGCTCTCCAGGAAGGAGAGACAAGGAGACTTTCAGTGGCATCGTCTCCAGATTTGTTCCAGTCTTGGGGATGGGCATCACTCCGGGATGGTGTGACTAGGAGCGATTTCCAGAGACTGAATTTCAGTCATTGTGTTTCTGATCAGATTGAACCCCTGGTCCTGTGTTTCACTTCTCCCTGTGGAACCTGTCACAGTCTATTGCCTGTTTGTCAATAATTGGGTCTGATCCCCTGAACCTGAGTCACGGATCTACTGACGCGGGTTGTGGAAATGAGCTGCGCTGTAGAAGTAATCCATTAACGGAGCCACTCGGCATCTGGTTACTATGTTGTCCCGGCTTTCCCTCAGAGACCCAACCTCGCTCGGTGCACCCTTCGGCCCTGAAGAAAGGTCCCGGCCGGATACTTTAAGTGTCTGTTCAATATTGCGAAAACTGCTGAGTTCCACCGGCAATTTGTGTGCGTTTTCGCCCTGTGGATACTGTTTCGGCCCCGGGAGGTGCTGAGTTTCCAGAGGCAGGTACAATCCCTGGAAATCAGCGAAACCGGCCCCACCAGCCACTAGAATCGCGTTAAGTACCGATCGTTGTTGTTCGGGCTGCTCAGGTTTAACCCGGACAGTTACCGACAAATCGCTTTATCTCCACATTGAAGAAGGCAGGTCAGTGACAGTGTGACCCATGTTTGGTGTTGGATGAGTAGCAGTTCACCGCATCTGGTCTCCTGACCTCTGGTTGATGAACCCGAACCTTGTGGTCCATTCCCGGAGAATTAGTTTAATAATGCCTGGTGTCTGTTCTCTTCTCTCCCCCTGCAGTGAATTTAGCGGCGATTGTTATCCTGTCCCGGAGAAAGTGCGGGCCTCTCTACCTGCACCACTCGCTACCTGGTGTCCATGGCAGCGGGGGATCTGCTGACCGTGAGTCATGGAGGTTCTTTTGCGTCTTGTCGTAAATCGTTACTTCCCGTGGAACTTTCTCCACGTTATCCCTGTGTGTAAGTCTATCGAGAGTACTGAGAATGGCAGCCACAGGCTGCTCTGTCTGGTTTACCGTCACCTTCAACTTTTGATCGATTTGTCGCCATCTGCTGTCAGAAGCTGAAAAGTAAATATTGCACCGGGAAAACTGCGGCTGTGGTTCTCACAACAACCGGCGTGCTGTCCTTTCTGATGACTGTTCCCCGCAACTTCCACTATGAAAGCAGACGTATAATCAACAATGTACCGTGGTTCTGTAAACTCGCGGCCAATATTTTCACTGACTTCGGCTGGGTAGTCTACGATTGGCTCGGCATATTTTTAAATCCGTTCATCCCTTTCGCTGTGATTCTGCTGCTCAACGCTCTGACGGTCAGGCACATTGTTGTGGTCAGTCGTGTCCGCAAGGGGCTGAGGGGTCAGAGCAAGGGGGAGAACAGCAGGGACCCGGAGTTGGAGAGCAGGAGGAGGTCTTGTGGTTTACTCTTCACCCTCTCCGGCAACTTCATCCTCCTGTGGATGACGTGGTTGTTAAATTTCATGTATTATTAGATCAAAGGAATACGATTCAGGTATTTCAACGATTCTGAATGGATCTTTCACTACGTCGGAGCGTTTGTTGAAGAATTTCAGCTGCTGCACGAACACATTTATTTACGTGGTCACTCAGTCGAAATTCAGGGAGCAGATGATCAGCGCCGGTGAAATATCCGTCACCTCGGTGGATTCAGTTCATTACTCAAGCCGCGCACTGAGCAGAGCCTAGAGTCCGGCAACAGCGTCTCCAGTCCGTGCTCCAGATCCTCACATTCACCGCCTGATCTCCCCTTGTGTTAATTCCAGGACGGTTGTCCCATGACCGGCAGCTCCTGGGCAGTTAGTAGCAGCTGGGATGTGGACCAGAAGCGGATGGAGGAGCGTTCATCGTGATCGAGGGAGAGAGGGATGTGGTTGTGAGGGGGAGCCGTTGAGACAGTGGCTGAGCGAGGTGGGGAAGCGAGTGCAGAGTTCGCATGTGCTTGGGGGTGATTGGGAAAACGAGCGAGATTGGTGTGTGGTGGTGTGTGTGTGTGTGTGTGTGTGTGTGTGTGTGTGTGTGTGTGTGTGTGTGTGTGTGTGTGTGTGTGTGTGTGTGTGTGTGATATACGGTGATGATGCCAGGAAGTGGGGTGGAAGAGCGTGGTGTGTATAGAGTTTGGCCAGCCCGGGTACTTATTCTCCTTATTCACGAGTGAACTGCTTTGATTGTAATTTCTACCCCCCGTCAATGAGCGGCTTGAGGTGGGAAAGGTGCACAAATCACATGCATTTTCATAGTTTTGCAGTCGGGACTTAGTGCACCGTGTGATTGTAGTGGTGGGTCTGGATTCTGGGATGACTGCGCATTCAACGCAGGCTCGTAGGATTTGCTAGTAAATTATGTCCGTGACTTTTCGAACTGATAATTTCATCCCCAGCTGAACCAGTCCTCGTCCTGCCCACACAAGGTCCACATCCCCACTTTTTCCTTATACTCCTGTGGATTCCAATACCCTCCATCGCCTCTGTCTCCACCATCGCCCCCTGACATTCTTTCCAGTCACTCACCACTATGAGTGTGAAAAAAAGGGACTAGCAACGCATATCTCATAAATACGTTTATGGGTCACGTTTAACATTACTGTGTTATATTGGTTTTTTTTTTTTTTTGGTTATATATCTTTTTTTCCCCGCATCATTCTCGAGGAAGGAAAGATACAAAACGACACTAAATTAAAAGTAAATAGATAAAATATGAGAAAACAACTGCCTGCGTTTTTGACCCATATTCCTTGGGACAGGAATTGGCTCGAATTGACCCCCGTCGTTTTGCACATGCGTTTGAAGGGGCTTTTTCCCCCCGCGCGTCGGTATGTTTTGACCAGACTTTCAGTATCCTGCAAGCATACAAAACCATCAGGATATACAAAACGCCTTTTAACTTTGTTGCAAGCATGTGGTCGTTAAGGGATGTCGCGTCTGGTCTGGTTAAAGAGCATTAACCGGGATATATGCTTCCAGCGCGTTGACGGGGATTTACTGCACATTATTCTGAGGGAGGAGATGGGTAAAATGCGGGGGGTTTGACCAATGCAATTTCGGTTCTCCCTACCCACAAGCAAGATTCCAGAAAGCCAATAATAAATGTTATTGTTAATTTAGAAGGGGGATGGGTTCTCTTAAAGAACATAGAGCAACCTCACGTCAGAGGTAGATGAGTTTACTCGGCTGGATTATTAAGGAGAGCTTGTAGAGTTTTCGAACAGCACGCACACAAAATGACCCCGGGGAATTATAGGCCGGTAAGTTTAACGTCGGGAGCAGGTAATTATTGGAAGGAGTACCAAGAGATAGGATCTACATGGATTTTTATAGGGCAAGGACTTATTAGGGAGAGTCAACACGGCTTTGTGCGTGGAATGGGAATGTTATGTTTAACAAACCTATTAGAGTTTCTCGAGGAGATTACATAGGAAAGTGGATGAAGGGGAGCAGTGGATGTTGTCTACATGGACTTCAGTAAGGCCTTTGACAAGGTCCCGTCTGGGAGGTTAGGGAGATTCAGTCACTAGGTATACCTTGGTGAGGTTGTAAATTGGATTAGACATTGGCCTCAATGCCTAGAGAGTGGTAGTGGAGGATTGCTTCTCTGACTGGAGACCTGTGACTAGTGGTGTGTCACAGGGATCAGTGCTGGGTCCCATTGTTATTTGTCATCTATATCAATGATCTGGATGATAATGTGGTACATGTGTATCAGCAAAGTTGCTGACGAAACAAAGATTGGAGGTGTAGTGGACAGTGAGGACGGTTTTCAAAGCTTGCAGAGAGATCTGACCAAATGGAAAAGTGGGCTGAAAAATGTCAATTGGAGCTTAATACGGACAAGTGTGAGGTATTGCACTTTGGAAGGAAAAAAAAACCAAGTTTAGAACATACAAGGTAAATGGGAAGGCACTGAGGGAGTCCAGTAGTAGTAGACAGAGGAATCTAAGAATATAGATACAAAATTCCCTAAAAGTGGCCGTCACAGGTAGACAGAGTAGTAAAAGAGAGCTTTTGGTACATTGTCCTTTATAAATCAAAGTATTGAGTATAAGAGATGGAATGTTATGGTGAGTGTTGTATAAGACATTGGTGAGACCGAATTCGGAGTATTGTGTGCAGTTATTTGGTCAGCAAATTACAGGAAGGATATTAATAGGGTTGAAAGTGCAGAGAGGGTTTGCAAGGATGTTGCCGGGACTTGAGATACTGGGTTTCAGAGAAAGGTTGAATAGGTTAGGACTTTATTCCCTGGAGCGTAGAAGAATGAGGGGAGACTTGATTAGAGGTATATAAAATTATGATAGGTAGAGAGAGAGAGTGAATGCAAGCAAGGCTCTTTCCACTGAGGCTAGGGGGAGAAACAAAACCAGAGGGACATGGGTTAAGGGTGAAGGGGGAAAAGATTATAGGGATCATCGGGTAGCGGGATGTCTTCTTCACGCAGAGAATTGTGGGTGTGGTTGAATGAACTGCAGATGAAGTTATAAATGCGGGATCAATTTTAACATTTAACAAAATCTTGGTACATGGATGAAAGGTGAATGGAGGGATATGATCCAGGTGCAAGTCAGTGGGACTAGGCAGAACAATGTTTCTGCACAGCCTAGAAGATCCAAAAGTCCTGTTTCTGTGCTGTAATGTTCTGTGGCTCTGTGGTCCTTGGCCCTTCCATTCTATGCCGACCTGCTTTCCAGCCTCGTCTCTCGGCGTGCACCGGGTCATTAGTCTTCCAGACTCCTTCCCATCCGTGCACCGACCGAGACAGGATCAAGACGATGAGAGAATAGAAAAGCCGTTCGGAGAGAAATACCAACCCCCACACCGCACAGAAAGGAACAGCATCCCGATCGCAATACCCCAAACACCATGCCCCGCCCAAAACCCCACTCCCCTCGTAAACAAAAAGGAAACACGAAAAACACGTAACCTCGAAAAACACGAAACCATTAGTGTGAGATGCGCACACTCCATAACCGTCATTATTTTTAATACGTCACGCAGAAACACGGGGACATCTTCCTTCGTCAGTGAAAAGTGAGACAACACACGATAAGTGGAGAGAAAGAGGGAGGCTGGGAGAAACAGAGTAATAGATAGGGAGCGAGGACAGAGATAGGAAGAGAGGCTAAGAGCTTCGGAGGAGATCGGAACAGAGGAAAAAGTGAAAGAGAATCAGCCGATCAGATCCCGGGACAGCAGAGAGGACCCGGCAGATTAACGACACTGATCCGGTCAACTGCTAAACCATACCCTCCACATGAGGGTAATGCAGGAGTGGTAAGTTGGGTGGGAAGAGTGGCCCTGCATTCTAACCCCACCCTCAGACCTGCGATGGGGAGTCGGTTGGTAGTGAGCATTTGCCGATGCAACAGGAAGATCCAGTAAATACACATCACGGTGATATTGAACCACCTGGGTGAGTGGGATTGTCTAGTCCAATAGCCCGTCGTGTCTCCCCCCACCGGCCGTGTTACAGCCGACTGATTGTCTGGTGTGGTGTAGTAGGGGGGTGTGCGCACACCGACGTAATGGTGGCTGGGGCGTTGAGGGAGATCTGTGGAGTTGTAGGAATGATCTTGGTGGCTGAAGCAGAGCGAGGTGGAGAGATTGCGTTGTCCACACATCCTCCGCCGCCCACGGAGGAGGGGGAACCTGAGGTTCGTTCCTCCCGTAGTTTCCTTGACGTCCGAAGAGGGGCGGCTCTTCACAACGCTGAGAAAGCGGTTTTAAGGTGGAGCTAGTTTAGCGCCTGTCCGGTATCGAACTGTGGTGCGAGTCGGTGAGAGTTGCCATTACATCGCCCCTCCCCTCATCATCCATCCACCTGTACTGCAATCCCATTCTCCGTTGCACTCCCTTCCCAATGACTCACTCGGACTCTGAGAACTCCGCTCTCCAGGAAAAAGTTCCGCGCCTCCGTCACCTCTAGACATGCTAGGCACCTCAGCGTGTCAGTCGCTCCTTCCCTACCCAGCACAGCTCCCCTGTATCCCATACCATTCCAGCAACCGCTCCCTCACGGATACCCCCCCCCCCATCTCCGCTCCCCTCTCTGAACACTTTAGACAGCTCTTCACTCCGTTAGTTACTGACAGCCCTCTCCGTCTACCTCACCCTTCCCTTCCCCTACAGCCTATCTCGCCTCCGTTACTCACTCCCTCCTCAATACCCCAGCAGAACTTCGTCTCCCAGTCTCTTCCCGAATTCGTGACTCCCTCTCTGCCCATCCGTTCCTTCTCCTGCACCCCACACGGTCTTCGTCACTCCTCCCTCCCCTACACACCTCCGGGGATCCATCACCGCGACCTTCACCTACAGCACTCCCCGTCTCCTTCAGTTCCTCCCCCGCCCGCACCTCTCACAAATTTGTGACGCTCCCTTGCTCTGAAATTACGTTGATCAGTCTACCTGGAGCCAATCACTTCCCACTGACGAAGATTTACCGCAGTGAAGAAGGACACTTTCGCATCGAAGTTCTTTCTCCACTGTCCGCTCATTTAATCCGGGCAGGAACAGCCACAGGGCAAATGTCTGAGAGATCCTCCGAACCGAGTGGAGTTTTTGAATCGCCTGTACGATCCGGCATGTTTGCGGTGTGGAACGGAAATATCGAGGGTGGGAGACGGTTGCGGGCCAAATCGACGCGGCCGTACCCGGAACCGAGAGCGGGGAATGAGCCGATGTTTAGCCCTAGCCGGAGAGGACATGCAGGCGTTTCGTGAGTCGATGCGGCAGAACCGAGGCGAGCAGAACCGAAATAGAGTGGAGGCGGCGGGGACCGGGCCTAGACCCGAGAGCGAGAAGAGAACCGATATCGTGTCAACTGGCGGGGAAGAATTAGAAAGGACATTGACAGGCCGAATCGCGGGGCAGTGGACAGGCTGGAGAGCTGGAGGGTGTCGGAGATCGTGGAACGGCCCGTGGTCCAAGCGCCGAGCGCGATGGAAGTGGTCCGGATTTACCGGAGAGTGGAGAGGGAGCGGTCGGTTCAGCTCGCTACTCCACGGGCTTAACCCGTCTCCGCGCTGAACTCAGGCTTCAACGCCACTGGAGAAGGACAACGATGAAGCGCACCACCAACTCCAATCGTCAGACCGTCTCTCCTCTTTCCCTATCTGCCCCATCAGTCTTCCAACCCCACAAACACTCCCCTAGCCAGACCTCCTCCCTCCACAACTCTCTCCTCTGCTCTCCACCCGCCGAATTCCCCTCGATCATCCTTCTCTCTCCACCTCTTCCCACCTCTCGCACTGTCTCTACACCTTCTCTACAACCGGTCCTTCTCAAAACCTTCCCCCTCCACCCCATGCACTCTCCCTATTCCCCATGTGCTGCCGATCGCTTTCGTCCTGTTTCTCTTGTTTTGCTCCTCCCTTACTCTCCATATCTCTTCCCCCCCCCTCTCTCTCTCTCTCTCCTCTCTCTCTCTCTCTCTCTCTCTCTCTCTCTCTCTCTCTCTCTCTCTCTCTTTCTCTCTCTCTCTCTCTCTCTCTCTCTCTCTCTCTCTCTCTCTCTCTCTCTCTCTCTCTCTCTCTCTCTCATGCTCTCTTGATGTCCCCGGATCGTTGGGATATTATCTAGGGAAGATTTAGGGAGCGTACGACCTGCACAGAAAGGACACTTTACACCTGGACCAAAAACGGCGGCTGTTCGGGAGGGTTTAAACTAATTTGTCGGAAGGAATGGAATCGGGAAGATCGGGCTGAGGACGGAGTATTTGGTTTAAAAACAGACGCCGTGCGCCGTGATCGTGTTAGCAAGAAGATTTCAAAAGGCAGGCAGTTTGCAACAAACAGTTTGGTGTTGGATCTGAAGAGAGAGAACTTGTAGAATACCTGCGAGAAGGTATTTCAGAGCAGCTCGTGTTTGACCCACAGGGGGCTCGGTTAATCTGGATCGGGCGCGCGTACTGAACCGGATTTGATTCGGGAGCTTACGGTGGAGGAACTCTTCGCAGACAGTGATCAAAATACTAGGGATTGACAATAAATGCTGGCTTAGCTGGCGACGCTGACATCCCGTAAATGTATTTTAAAAATAATACCACAGAATACACCCCGCAATTTGAGAGGGAGAAGGGAAAGTCAGATCTCTCAGTATTACAGTGGAGTAAAGGGAATCACACGGGCATGAGAGAGAAGTAGGGCAAAGCTGATTGGAAGGGGACATTCGCAGGAACCAAATGTCTGGAGTTTCTGGGAGCAATTCCGAAAATCCACACGTCCCGAATAAGAAGAAGGATTGACGACGAAACCATGGCTGACAGGGAAGTCAAAGCCAACATTAAGTCAAATGAAAGGACATATAACAGAACAAAAAATGGTGGGAACTTAGACGATTGTAAAACTTTAAGAAAATAATCACCAGAACGTGACTAAAAAAGGCATGAGGAAATAAGAAACAGGAAGGAAAGCTAGCAACTATATCAAAGATTTTCCAGATAAATGTATTGTCGTAGTTAAGATTTCCGCGAGCGCTGTAGAAGATCTCATTTTGTAGCTTTCTGTGGAAGCGGCGTGCTCTGTTGGTAGTGTTTAAGTTTCAGTTAAAGATAAGTGTCGGTGATGATCAACAAATGTGTCATCCTTCAGGATGGTGGAATGGGAGAAGGTTCGAGAGAAAGCTGGGCGGAGAGCAATTTGTGAGGGACACTGCTGGGTTTTGGGGTCTTTTGGCGGGAGCTGGGGAGAGGGGAATATCAGGGGAGACGGCCATAGGGTTCGATCCGGCGGCAAGGCGTGATCCGAAGGAGGCCCAGATGGGAAGTTTTATCGGTGACGGTGATGTGACTCGGCGGCATGAGTGAAGGACACACCAGGCTTTTGGAAGATATGAGCCCCGACGTTGTGTGCATTCAGCCTGGTTTAATTGTTAATGGGCCCTTTGAATTTTCTTGATCATTTTACTGATCACACTGAACTAGAAAGTAGATTCAATGGAGGATGTGGATAGTCTGCACAGTGATATGAACAGGTTCGGAGACATGGCAAAGGTAATTCGGATCTATTACAACGTTGGGAATGCGAGATTATCCACTTTGGAGGGGAAAACACAATTAATTATATAAACAGTGCAGGATTGCAGTGCGATTTTGCGCGGAGGGACTTGTCAGTGCTTCTGCATGAGTCGCAAAAGGTGCAACTGTTTATGAGAAGGCAAATGGAAGTTCGGCCTTCGTGGCTGGAGGGGTTGAATTCAGAACGTGGGGATTATGCTGCATACTTTCAGGGTAGTGCAGATGCAGCAGCCGGAGTACCGTATGCAGTTGTGCTCTCCCGTCTTGAGGAATGATTGTATACAGGACGGGCCCTTCGGCCCACCATGTGCTGACCACTTCTCAACCCAGTTTTCCATCCTATCAATGTTCCGCTCTAACCTTTGACAGCCCTCAAGACTATCCACAACACGCCCAGTCTTTGTGTCATCCGCTTCCTCATCCAGGTCATGTATAAAATCACTAAGAGAAGGGGTCCCACAACAGATCCCTGAGGCACCCCACTGCTGACCAACCTCCATGTTCAATATGAATCGTCTACAACCCTGTGTGTCTTTGTCTTCTGTGCGCAAGGCATTTCTGGATCCACAAAGCCTTGGATCCCATGCCACCGTATTTCTCAATAAGCCTTACAAGGTGTACTTTATCAAATGCCTTGCGGAAATACATGTATACTACATCTAGTGATCTACTTTCATCAATGTCCTGAGTCATATCATAAAAAAAAAAAGATTCATTCAAGCTCGCAAGGCACGACCTGCCGTTGACAAAGCCATGCTGACGTCCTAAATATATTATGCCTCTCCAACTGTTCATAAATCCTGCCTTTCAGGATCTTCTCCGTCAGCTTACCAACCACTGAAATACGACTCTTCTGGCCTATAATTTCCTGGGCTACCACTAATCCCAACAACATCCGCAACTCTACAATTCTCTGGAACCTCTCCCATCGCCATTGATGATGCAAAGATCCTTAGCAGAGGCACAAGCAATCTTTTCCCTCGACTCCCATATTAGCCTGGGATACATCTCGTCCGGTCCCACAAACTTATCCAGCTTTATGCTTTCTAAAACTCCAGAACATCCTCTTTCTTCATGTGGATATGCTCAAATTTTTTAATCCGCTGTAAGTCATCCCTACAATCGCCAAGATCCTTTTCCAGTACCTCAGCTATATTCTCCCGTTCCATACACAGTCCTCTGCACTGTCACATTGGATTGGTCCTATTCTCTCACGTCTTATCCTCTTGATCGTCACATACTTGTGGAATCCCTTGAGGGTTTTCTTTAATCCTGCTCGCCACGGTTTTCTCATGGCCCCTTCCGGCTCTACTAATTTCATTCTTAAACTCCTTCCTCCGTGACTTATAATCTTCATGATTATTATTATGTAGGTTTTCGAATCATTCTGAAGCTTTCTTTTATTCTTGACAAGGTTTTTATCTGCCTTGGTTCACCACTGTTCCTGTACCCTACCATCCTTTCGCTTTCTCATTGGAACTTACTTATGTAGCACTCCACGCTGATATGCCCTGATCATTTGCCACATTTCTGCCTTACTTTTCCCTGAGAACATCTGTTCCTAATGTATGCTTTCAGGTTCCTGCCTCGTATTTCCCCTTACTGCAATTAAACGCTTTCCCAACTTATCTGTTCCTATCCCTCTCCAGTGCTATGTTAACGGAGATAGAATTGTGATCACTATCTCCAAAATGCTGTCCAACTGAGAGACCTGACTCCTGACCAGGTTCGTTTCCCAATAGCAGACCATGTACAGCCTCTCCTCTTGTAGCCTTATCTATACCTTGTTTCCGGAAACCTTCCTGAACGCACCTAACCAACTGCACACCATCTATCCCTCCTGCTCTAAAGAGATGTCAATCTCCCACCAAAACAGCCCTGTTATTATTACACCTTTGCCGAATCTGTCTCCCTATCTGCTCCTCGATGTCCCCGTTACACTTGTTGGTTATGAACTGGGACCTTCTTCGTGCAAAGGCTGCAGATAGGGCTGAATTTGTTCCGTGTATGCTGGAGAGTTCATTGAATCAATATGTGAGCGGTCCAACTGGACCTGGTGTTGGGTAACGAGCCTGGCCAGGGGACGAACCTTTCAGCGCGTGAGATGTTAGGGAACAATGATCACATCTCATTAACTCTAACGACAGCTACAGATAATGTTTGATATGATACTTCCGGGGGATTTTAAATTGGAGTAGGCAAGAACTGAGAAGAGTTTTTTGGGAAGACCTTTTCTCCAGCAACTCCACATCAGACAGGCGGAGAGTGTTGGAAGATCACTAGCATAGAGTACAGGAATGGTGTGTCCCCGTTAGCATGAAAGACGGGGTTGCAAAATAATACAACCTTAGATGTCCAGAGAGATGATGAATGCAGGGGGGAGCATGTAATGTCCTTGGCAAGTAGGATTCAGGAGAATCCCAAAGCTTTTCATACCGACATCAAGAGCAACAGGATATCACGGGAGAGGGTGGGACCACTCACGGATAATGGGGGAGCATTTGCTTGTCTGCGGAGAATGTGCGTCAGGCAATTAATGAGTACTTTGCTTCTGTATGTATCAAAGAAAAGGACATGGAGCCTCAGAAGATCAGCACTGAATGTTTAAACACGTTTGGGTGTTTGGAGATCAAAGACGAGGAAGTGTTGTACCTCCTAATGAGTACTAAGGTGGAGGACTCCAGGGCCCGACGGGATGTACACCAGGTTTGGTGGAGCTGTGGATAGTGTAGCTGACTGGCAGAGAATACAGCGCGATAGGGATCAGAGGCAGATTTGGACAGAGTAATGGCAATTGGAGTTTAACTCATATAAATGTGAGGTTTTTCAACTGGGTGGGGTAAGTCCAAGGAGACAGTGTATTGTTAAAGGCAAGATCCGTGTTGCGGAGTAGAGGGAACTTGAGATGCAAGTTCATAGCGCCTAGAAATTGGTGACACATGCCGATAAAGAAATTAAGAAGGCTTATTGAATGGTTGTTTCGATTAGCCGGGGCATTCAGTTGAAAAGTCAGGAGGCTACGTTGCAACTTTATAAAACCGTGCTCAGCCCATATCTGGAGTATTGCAAACAGTTCAAACGTTGCAACGTTATCAAATCCTGCTCAGCCCACATGTGGAGTATTGCATACAGTTCCGCACGCCCCGGCATAGAAAGGATGTTCAGGCTTTGACGGGGGTGCAGAAGAGGTTTACCAGGATGCTGTCTGGTTTACAGTGGATGTGCTATCATGAGAGGCTGGGTAAATGTGGGCTGTTTTCGCTGGAGCAGCGGGGGCTGAGGGGAGATCTGATAGAGGTTTCTAACATTATGAGACGCGTAGATGGAGCAGACAGGGAGTGTCTGTTCCGCGGTGCTGAAATGTCTGATATCAGAGGGCGTGCATTGAAAGGGAGAGGGCATAGGATTGAATGTAACGTGAGAGGCACGTACCTTTACTCAGAGAGTGGCGGATGCCTGGAATGCGCTGCCCAGTATGGTGGTAGAGGCAAATACATGAGAGGCTTTCAACAGATGTTTGGGTTGACACATGGACATTAGGTAGACGGAAGGATATCGACATTGTGTCAGAAGGACACAATACCTGGTGCAAGGGTTTATTGGATTTGATTTTTTTGTGGGCCGAATGGCCTATCTCTGTACTATTCTGATTTATGTCCTATGTTCTACGTTCAGAGTTCAACACAACACTCCAAGTTTGGTGTAACAAGATTTTGCAGACCTGTAACATTACGTCACCGAAAATATACTGTCGTTGGAGATGGTGAGGAGGAATTGATTGTGGAGAGGACGGGATTATGTCTTTGAGTCTCCTGGGAGTAAACTGACTGTACTTTAGAGGAAAGAGAGGAAATCATACAGATGCATATCTGACAAAAAGTGGATTTATTGGGAAAACTGATTTATTTGGCAAACTGATATCTCAAATGCGAAATAATCAGATTCTAATTACTTCTACGAAACGGGTCGTTTCTCAAAGTTAAATATTGCAAAAAGTCTGCCATTTGCCTATTGTTTGTCGAGACTGAGTAGGGAAATATTGATAAATAAAACAAAAGGGATAATGGTTGAAAATAACTTCGAGAGCATTAGTATTCCTCTAATATCTCAAGGAAGAGTGTTGTTTAAGCAGAAATTCAGATAATGCCGAAAACACTACCTAAGGAGTAGCTAAGGAATCTGGGGGTGGAAGTGCGGGTTTAGAGGAGGAGGAGCTAAGATGGAACCAAATGGTTGCCCCTTCAAGCTCGTCCGCGGTAACAGCTTTACTTCATCTCTTTCGTGTTTTTTCAAGGTGGAAGGGGTCCTGTTGAACCCTCGGATCTGCAGCTGCATTCAAACTGTAATTTCCCGTTTGGGTTTCTGCTCCCGGAGCTCACTGACCGGCCGTTTTCCGACATAACAAGGAACGTCCCGGACGACGCGACACCGGGAAGCGGCCCTGCGCTGCCCTGATGACGGCCAATTCCATGGCGGTGTCGCCAGCAGAGGGTCCGTGGTAGAAGGAACATCAAAGTTTCCGAAGGCGGTTACAGCTGACGGACGAGCGATTGCAGTCGCAGATACTGGTACAGAGGCACATGGTCTGTAGATTTCCGATCAGGACTGTAGGGATGATGGTGTTGTACGCTGAGCCATAGCCAATATAAAGCATCCTGATGTAGGTATTTGCAAGGCTGCGAGGAGATTCACAGAGATCGCTTCTGCTTTAGATCTATGGTGGCGTAGGCAAATTGCAGAAAGTCCAGGTCCTTACTAAGACTGGAGGTGATTATAGACATGACCTACATCTCAAAGCATTTAATCGCCGTAGGCGTGAGTGCTCTGGACAATATTCGTTAAGGCAGCTTTCACTGATCTTGCTGGGCAGTGGTATATTTGCTGCCCTTTTGAAACAGGTGCGAATTGCCAACCGTAGCAATGCCATTGAAAAGGGATACTCACAGCTGAAACTTTATTCTTCCTTTCTAATCGAGCATAAACGGGGTTGAGCTCGACTGGAAGTGAAACAATACTGTCCTTCATATTGTTGGGTTTTGCTTTGTCGGAAGTCATAGCTGCAAACCCTGCCAGAGTTGACGTGGATCCGACGTCGCCTCTAAACTCTTTCGGAACTGTTTCTTAGCTCTGAAAATAGTCCTCTGCAAGTCATACCAGGTTTTCCCGTACAGACCTGGTTCACCGGAGTTAAATGCCACAGATCTGGCCCTTAGAAGACTACGAACCTTATTGTTCATCCGCAGGTTTTTGATTGGGAATGCACAGGAAGATTTCATAGGCAAACACTCATCTACGCAGGGTTTAATGTAGTCGGTGACAACAGCGGCATCCTGGAGGCGCGTCAGTGCTGATTGACAAAGAGTGAAGATGTTATTTCCAATCCGCACAGATGGTGGACTCCAGAGTCGAAGGTGAATCCCTGAATACAGTCCAGTCCTGTAAACGCTCCAGTGCCTCCCTTGTCCATATTGTCCTCCACCTCACTACCGGACTGGGATTAGAGAGCAAACTGATAGAAATAACAGGGCATTCATTGGTTATAGAGCGAGATTCCAAGATAGTATGGCCCCCAGGTAGCAGCGTCGGTGAAATTTCGGATAATGGCCTTAGCATTGTTAATGTGGGTGTTGAGATGGAGGAAAGCAGCCAAGGTTCTGAACCACAGGCTTATCAAAAGCATGGACAAGACGAGTAACGATGTCCTGCAAAGTGTGTTCCGCATATTTAGGAGATAAGTTAAAGGGCCAAACCACAAGGTTGGAGATATCGAGATTGCTACCCGTACCACATGTCACTGACGCTTGAAATGTGAACATGACACAGTTCAGCACGTGGGGAAGGAGACAGGATGCAGAATGTGGATCATTGGACTCTCTTCCACGGAAGGCAGGACGTTCACAACGTGAACAGATTGCACGTCAACTGCACGGGAACCAATTTCGTTGTGTCGAGGTTTCCTGGTACTGCTCCGAGACGTTCAACATGAAGTTGTGGTGATATGGAAATAAGTGTGACAGGTCATCTAGTGAAGTAGTTGTGGGGAATGTAGATATTATGTCTGCATTAAAAGACATGATTGAAAGGTTGGGCATAGTGGGACTAATAATCTGAAACGCGTCTATTTCAATACAATGAGTGATTTAGGTAACGATCAACACGTGGGTTTATGCTATTATAGCCATTGGTAACAATTGCATGCGGGGTGGCAGCGCCGGCAGCTCAATGTTCCGCGGTTCAGTTGTTTCATAAACGATAGAAAGGTGAGGTGGTTATGAAAGAGGACAGGGCGGCATTACTAGTCATGGAAGATGTGACAACAGAGCTCGGGCAGCCCCGACTGGAGGACTCCTCCAATGAGTCTGCATAAGTACAACGGAATTAAACCCAAGCGATGATCACGTCACTGACTACGTTGAAGAGCGGCGGAATTGAGAGGTGCAAATTTGCAGAAACGTCAGAAAAAATAAAGGTTGTGTTCGTAGTTGAGTTTAACATTCAACATATTGACTTGGACTTTGATTCTATATAGAAATTGATGGGATAGAATTTGCCAAATCAATGCTTGGTAAGTGGGAGGCCTTCAGAAGCGGTATTGAGTGTACACTGCTCCTATATTCCTGTTAGAACAAAATCCAAAGTCCACCATTCTTACAGAAGCTTGCTCTTCAAGGGGTATTTTACTTTTGTTAGGCAGACGGGCTGTATAACAAACGTGAGGAATAACCACCATTTAAGAGAACACAAGAGGGAAATCAGCAGGTTTAGAATCTGCCCTGATTTTGCCCTAGAAGAAAACCTGAAGGGGACTTAGCAAGACAGGTGGATAGACAGAGAGATAGATAGAAAGTAAGATAGATAGATAGATAGACAGGCAGACAGATAGATAGACAGATAAATAGTATATAGACAGATATACGGATAAGTTTGTTTTGAATCAAATTAGGGAGGCTAATGTCCAGATCCTTGAAAAGTTGTCCCCGCGAACCTTGTGGGAGGCAAGTCCATAATTTCTGGGGTCTCGGCTGAGATATTTAAAAGATCCTTAATCGTGGTTAAGAGGCCAGGTAACTGGAGAACAGGTATTGTCCTTTTTTTCCTGCTTGCGAAGGGCTCGCAAATTACAGCCCGGTGAGTCTGAAGCCGGTAGTGGGTAAATTATTTCAAGGTACTCGAAGGGACGGTATATATACGGTAAGTATTTCGATAGACATGGCATTATTGTTGAAATTCAAAGTAGCTTTGTGAGTGGTACTTCATATCTAAGCAATCTTACAGACATTTTTTCTAGGAGTTACCGGAAAATCTGATGAAGACGTGTCAGCGGATCTCGTTGACTTGGGTATCAACAAGGATTTTGACAAAGCCCACATGGGAGGTTAGTCCAGATGGTTCAGTCCCTTTCTTTCAGTGGGATGTGGTAAACCGGATTCACCATGACTACGGCAGAAGCCAGAGAATGAAGTTATATGGTCGCCACTCTGAATGGAGGCCTGATAATAGTGGAGTGCCGCAGTGATCACCACTGGCTCTGTTGTTAATGTGGACGTGTGGGATGTTACACACTGGGAGGACTGACCAGCGTGGGACGTACACATGGAATACTGCGGCACTGAGCAGCGCAGTGAACAAAGGGGTCTGTGAGTACAGATCCATTATTCATTGATAGTGGCGTCTGAGGGAGATTGGGTCGTAAAGCGGGTTTGGGCAGTTAAGCATTGACAAATCAGACTATTGAGTTGAAGATGTAATCCTGAAATTGCGTTTCACGTTGCGTTGCTCAGTTTGGAGTGTTGTGTGGAGTTCTAATCAACTACCTGCACAAAGAAATCACTGATAGTGAACAAATACAGAGAAAGTTTACAAGACCTTTGTTGAAGCTTGAAGACCTGATTTATAGGGAATGCTTGAATAGGTTCGGACATTTATTTTGTTTTCCTTATCCTGAGCACATGAGAATGTGGGGAGATTGCACAGAGGCATACAAATTATGAGGGGTAAATGGAAGCACGCTTTTTTCACTATTTGGGTGAGACTAAAACTACCGTTCATAGGTTAGGGGTGAAAAGTAAAATATTTAAGGGAAACTGATGGAGAGCTCTATTTCACGAGTGGGGAGACTGTGCAACTAGTTGCCAGCGAAAGTGGTGGACATGGGCTTGAAGTAACATTTAAGACAAATTTGG
Organism: Hemitrygon akajei; assembly: GCF_048418815.1. NCBI lineage: Eukaryota > Metazoa > Chordata > Chondrichthyes > Myliobatiformes > Dasyatidae > Hemitrygon > Hemitrygon akajei. The sequence continues at coordinate 3,252,893 of NW_027331936.1, read as the reverse complement.
GTCAGTACGTGAATGTAACGGTATGGAAGTCGAGGCAGAATCTGACACGGACGAGATGGGTCCAGTTTCTTGTGCTGTGGTACACTATTTCTCTAACTCTCTGAAATACATTGAATGAACATCGAACCCATTGTTTGTCATGCACCGCCAAGAGTTCAGTGTGTTACCAAATGTCACAATGAGTAAAAATAGACCGAAACAAACACTGGTTGTTTGTTCACTGTCCTGTAGCTAATGTAACTAAGGGGGCATTAATTGGCTTAAGGGACATGCCTCCTGGTGTATAAGGGCTCACCGAACCACCACACCTGGAGAAGTTGGCATTTTTCGTCCACGCTTCTGGCAGAAAATGGGATACCCAGCAATTTATTATATCGTCTCAATTTACTATCCCGTACTGGCAGCCGTTGGTATTCCAGGTAAGGTCACGGAAATGCCGAGATGTGCGACATACTGTGGTTTTAAAATTATACTCTGCAATTTAGAGCAGAAGTGTTTTGCTGTGCAAGTCTTTCCATATAAAATCACTCAGGAAATAATAAATAAATAAATAAACTCTTTTCATCGATTTGTTTAAAAATATGATGTCCGTCACTTTTATGCCTTTATTGGTTTCCGTCTTGTTTGTTTTAATGTACTGTATCATAACCTTACACACTTATTTTTTGAATGAAATGAAGTTGCCGCTGATATTAAACCTGAGTCTAGTTCAGATTCTAATACAAAGTGATTGTGTTTGATTCATGATGTCCTCTGTCTGGAATAGTTATGGTGGCTGTCCTGTGTATTCAGCCAAATGCTATGTGCTGTCCTGGTTGCCAGTCTATTGGAATCTGATATCTGAAGGGTCAACGGAAGTTCATAAGGGATACAGGAGAAAAGTAAAATTAATCCAGAGGGAAAAGTGTTCTATGGAAATACCTCGAATTTAGGATTGACGAGAATGCCAGTTTATTCTAGAGGGGTAGAGCTATGCAGCACTAAAACGAGATATTTGATCGAAAGATTCCATGTCAAATAAGATGCCGCGCGATGTTTCAGCGTTCGCCTCACAACCTTTCAAACGCTTCATAACCATTTACCCGTCCAACTGTCTTTTATTATTGGATCTCCTGCAGCCACGTCATCGCGCAGCATGTTTCACCTAATTGCCCCCTCTGTATAAACATTGTCCCTCAAATACCCATTGAACCTTTCCCACTCAATTTATACCGGCGCCGTCAGGATCAGGATTCCGCAACCCTGTAAAAATAGACTGGGTGAATTTACACTGTCTCTGTCCCTTGTGGTTTTCTGTGCTTCTGTGTGATTAACTGCTATCTACCTGCGCTGCAGCGAATAATGTCCGGCTCTGATCAATCTCTCTCTGCAAAGCAGTTTCTAAAATCCTGGAAGCAGTCTGGTAAATTGTTTTTGGAGTAATTCAGTGGGAGCCTTTCCAACTACAAGGTGCCCACAATGCTCACAGTTCTTTGTGCACAGGCGTAACACAGACGTGCGCATTTCCATTCCCATCCAAATTTGTCTGCTCATTTCCTTCACTGATTAAGCGTATCGATCCTAGCTTCATAACCACTCTGTGCACTTCATGTTCCACTTCCAGTGACTTATGTTCTTGAAATACAGACACCTCTATTCTCGAGACTCCACGCAGCCCTAATGTTCGCTGAGAATCTCCTGCCGCGCTTATCATTCCAAAAAAAACCTCCATGTGTCCCAATTAAGCTCCAGAATTCCATTATTGGAACAATTTATGAACCGATGAAGACAGCAGCCTAATGTTTGATAGCTGACCTCGCTCTCCATTAGACAAACTATTGTATTGACGTCTGTAAATTTATTCCCAGGGTTTTGCACATTGTTATCCAGATCTTCGATATAGATGACACATGACAATTGGACCGGCAGCGATCGCTGAACAAATCTCTATTAAAATAGAAACATAGAAAATAGGTGCAGGAGTAGGCCATTCGGCCCTCCGAGCCTGGACCGCCATTCAGTGTGATCATGGCTGATCATCCAACTCAGAACCCTGTACCTGCTTTCTCTCCATACCCCCTGATCCCTTTAGCCACAAGGACCATATCTAACTTCCTCTTAAATATAGCCAATGAACTGGCCTCAACTGTTTCCTGTGGCAGAAAATTCCACAGATTCACCACTCTCTGTGTGAAGAAGTATTTCCTCATCTCGGTCCTAAAAGGCTTCCCCTTTATCCTTAAACTGTGACCCCTCGTTCTGGACTTCCCCAACATCGGAAATAATCTTCCTACATCTAGTCTGTTCAATCCCTTTAGAATTGTACTCGTTTCAATAAGATCCCCCCTCAATCTTCTAAATTCCAGTGAGTATAAACCTAGTCTATCCAGTATTTCTTCACATTAAAGCCCTGCCATCCCAGGAATCAATCTGGTGAACCTTCTCTGTACTCCCTCTATGGCAAGAATGTCTTTACTCAGATTAGGGGACCAAAACTGCGCACAATATTCTAGGTGCGGTCTCACCAAGGCCTTGTACAACTGCAGTAGAACCTTCCTGCTCCTGTACTCTATTCCTCTTGCTGTAAATGCCAACATACCATTTGCCTTTTTCACCGCCTGCTATACCTGCATGCCCACCTTCAATGACTGGTGTACAATGACACCCAGGTCTCGTTGCACCTCCCCTTTTCCTAATCGGCCACCGTTCAGATAATAATCTGTTTTCCTGTTCTTGCAACCAAAGTGGATATCCTCACATTTATCCACATTAAATTGCATCTCCCATGACTTCGCTGACTTGCGATCCCAGACACAAATTTCCACCATAGATTTCTTCTCCCTACCACCAAGGATTACCATGATGGGACTGACGGCTTTGTGGCAAAGTGTGCGGATGATACGAATGATGGGTGGATAGGTAGGTATTGCTGAGGAAGCAATGCGATTGCAGCGGTGCTTAGACATATTGGAAGAATGGGCACAAAAGTGAGAGATGGAATACAGTATTGGGAAATGTACGGTAATGCATTTTGGTAAAAGGAACTATAGTGCGGACTGTTACCTAAACGGCGCGATATGGACTACCAGTTTTACCATGCAAGCAAACTCACACTGAGCAATCGAGACATATTGAGAAATTACTGTCTCCTTTTATCTCTCTTTTCTCAGTTAATTTAGTGGCGATTGTGATCCTGTCTCGCAGAAATTGTGGGCTCTCCAAATGTATCACTCGCTACCTCGTGGCCATGGCGGCAGCGGATCTGATGGTCGTTCTCTTTGGTGTTGTATTGGAGAAAATCAATGCTCTCTATCAGTATGCTGATTTTTTGGTGAAACCACCGCTGTGTGGTGTGGGAGGTATTCCGACGATTGCAGCATTGGATTGTTCCGTTTGGCTGACGGTCGTTTTCACTTTCGATCGCTACGTCGCGATCTGCCTTCAGAAGCTACGGCCCCGATATTGTACGGAGAGAACAGCGACCGTGGTGATCGTGGCGGTGGCCGTAGGTAGCTGTGTTCAGTCATTTCCATTTTACTTGGCAGGAGAGCCAGGGACGTGCATTCCCAAACCCGAGTACTATACATCATCCCTGTGGAGAGGTTACGAGTTATTTGACACCATCATGACCCCGTTATTACCAATTGGTTTAATTCTGCTCTTCAATGTTTTAACCACCAGATCTATTATAGCAGCGAATGTGGTTCGCCGTGGTCTTCGGAGCAATACTGACAACAAAAGTGATCCAGAGGTTAAGAACCGGAGAAATTCAATGGTTTTGTTGTTCACTCTATCTGCCAATTTCATGTTATTGTGGATAACCAGTATTGTACACTCCATGACCTGGGCAGCGGTAAACGTGTTTTTCACAGACAAATATTACAACACGCCTACATTTAACCTACAAGTGTCCGGGGATATGCTGACGCTGCTCAGTTCCTGCACCAACACGTGTATCTATGGACTGACACAGAGGAAATTCAGGGAGGAGCTGAAGAATGGGGCGAAATATCTGTTCACACTGAATGGGAAGCTCTCTAAATAAAATGCACGTCCCTAATGTTATTCGCCAAAATATGTAATGTTTTTGTATCGCTGTTCAGCGGTTGTTTCAGCTCTCACTTTGTAACTCTCTGTTTTGCATGGAAACGTGACCATCAGATTAAGCAGCAACAAAGTGATTATTATCTCTGCGCACTACGTGACTATTCATACGTATAAATTCCTCTGTGGTAGATGAAGAACTGAAACTCAGATCTAAGACTGGCGAAGTTCAATATCAAAGTTGTTTTATAAAATAAGTGCACCGATGACACGAGATGCGACAATGAACGTGCAAAATCAGACAAAATGTACAAACCACTGTGAGTCTGTAGAAATCTGTAAACGTTTAAATGCCGAATGTGGGGAAACATTTATGAATATACTTGCAATACAACCTTGCAATATGTGGTCTCAATTCCAACCACATTACGTTACCCTGACCTCTGTTAACTTCTTTTCTACTCCGAATGAGGTCGGGAGTCACAAAAGTAAATTTCCCTTAATAGATGCTGCCTGGCTCGCTTATCTTTTTGTTGCATGTAAAAAACTCGGGTGAATCCAAAATGCGTGCTGTACATCAGGGACCCTTAAGCATGTGCAGATATCAATGATGTTTTTGTCACGTGCTAATCCTCTGTATTGTGACGTCAACACATATTCATGTTGGGGGAGTGGGGTGTGATTGGGAACATCCCATTCCCCTCACAAACACGTAAAAGGATGGCAGGAATTCATGACCATCTAATGGTTTCAGGCACCCGCAGGATCTCCACCCACTGCCTTTCGTTACCCGTGAGCTATAATATGCCTTTTCCCAGCGTTTATGCAAACTCATTTGGAATATCATACTGTGTAATTTAGTTCCCTTCCATTAGATCAGATTTAACAATGTTGTAGTCCAGGGCTTTCTGAAACTTTTTATGCCATGTACTCCATGCCGCTGTCCCCAGAATGGAACCTCTATTGCAACAGAAAATATTCCTGTTGAATCTTGCATTATGTTCACTAGATTTGAAAGCAGAGCAGGTTCCCTTTTACATTTTCGTGAGCAAGGGACGGAAGCATCCTTTCATTGCCCGTGTGACCGCTGTAGCTTTGCCACATATGGTCGTATATCTGAGGACCAGGAGAGAACATGATGCGTATTTTCCCGATCTCTTTTTATAATTGAAACTGGTGCCAGTATTGTGTAGCAGCACCCGAGGGCAAACTGTCCTTCCACATCCGAACCAAGTGTCCCTCCATATCCGAACAAACCGTCCTTCTACAACCGAACAAAGTGTCCTTCCACATCCGAACCAGGTACTCAGGCGATAAAGACCCCGGACGAATCCTAAAGTAGGGGCTCAATCAGAAACATGGACTGTTTATTCAACTCCGAAATTTTGAGTGAATTTTGATAGATTTCAGTTATATTCGTAATCTCTTATATTTAAGATATAATCGGCATTATAATTGTAAAATTTTGTTAGCAATCATCTGTATGAATCATTTATCACTGAGAGTGGCCATTTCAAGCGCATGGCTTTGCGGCTTTGAAACGTAGCTTTGAATTGAGCAGAACAGATGTTGAATGTTTTCAATTGTCTACCACTCGTGAACAAGGGACATTTTTAATAAAACCTGCTTTTAATTGAATTGCATTGACACCGCGTTCTCCGATAGGCAGATCGTCAGAAACAGCCCGTGCACATTGAAAAAAAAACCTGAAGTTAGAGCGATAGCGAGCTTTTCGGAACTGGCATCGAAAGACTATGCATGCCGGCAAAGATCAGTCATTACTGAAACGAATGCCAACGTAGGCGTGTGACGTCTTTTGACACACTGCTCGTGCACTCTTCTTCTGTTCTGTCTGCCTCTCCCTTCCATTCGTAATCACTGATGGAAGCGGGGAGCTGATATATATTGGAGAGTACACAGAATATGTGAATGACGTCAAATGGATTGAAAAATTGTCAGCAGAATTTCTGAAATGAAAGACAAATTTAGCTAATAAACGTTGTGTGAGGGAGGACAGGGGTAACAAAAGGCTAAACCAGTTGCTTGGTATTTAGACAATAAAGATCAGTTATGGACGTGTCTGATGGAGTTGAATCCAAGCAAGTGCGGGGGCTGTCCTTGGAGTTCTACTGTAAGTGAAGGTATGCGATCAATGACAGACGGTTAACAGAATTGCCCACTATTGCTTTACAGAGTAATCTGTCCGCCGAAATACCGAGCTCACCGACAGTGTGTACGCAAGCTGGCCGGATGTTATAAGCGCATGTGGCATGTTTGCCTTCAGTGGGAAGGTGAGTGAGTGGAATAGTCAGGAATTCATATAAACCTTCGGTAGGATTTCAGTTACAGTTTTGTATTCAATGACAGTTGCCGGGAGGATAGGACATAGACCATTACAGCACATCACAGGCGCAACGGCCGGCGACTTTGTACCGACATTTTAATCTACCCTAAGATAAATCGAACCATCCGCTACAACACAGCCTGCTATTTATATCACCAATGTACCTAAATAAGAGTTGTGAATGCCCCCAGTGTATCCGCCTCTATCGGAGCGTTCCATGCACCCACCATTCTCTGTACAACGACCGTGCCTCTAACAAACCCGTACAGACCATAGGACCATTAGACGTGGGAGCAGAATCAAGTCATTCAACCCATAGCGTGAACCCTGCCATTCCATCATGGCTCATCCCAGATCCCACTCAACCGCATTTGCCTGACTCCTCCCCATATCCGTTGATGCTCCAACTGATCAACAATGTTCCGGTCCAACTAAATAAAAATCCTCCACTCTAACGACCAGTTAGTCAACTTCCGTATCGTCTGAAAACTTTCAATCCCGCCCCCACTACCCCAACCAAGCCATTTTTAAAAATCGCAAGCAACAGTGGTTTCAGAGCAGACTTCCCTGAAGACACCAATGGTCATAGACCCCCAAGCGGAATACTCGCCAAATACTACCGTCCTCTGTCTTCTCTGCGAAAGCTAATTCTGTATTCACACAGCCACATTTTCAGCTCGTATGCCCCCAGAATTTATGAATGACCCTACAACGGGGAACCCTATCAAACGCCTTACTAAAGTCCATCTGCAACACATCCACTGTTCTACCTTCATCAATGTGTGAGTCCTGGTTTGTCCTTTTTTTATTTTGTCATATCACTCTGGAGGAACATTGTATCATTTCTTAATGCAAACATGCATTTCTAAATGACAATAAACGAGGACTGAATGTCCTCATAATCTAAGAAAAAGAATTTAAAAATGTGCTTTGTCACATCGTCACAGAATTCGTCAGGCTCGTGATTCATGACTTGATCATTAGAAAGCCATGTTGACAATCCTTAATCAGACCATGTTTCTCCAAATATTAGTAAATCCTGTCTGTCCAATAATTCAGCCACCGCTGAAGTAAGACTCTGGTCTGTAATTCTGAGTGCTATCTTCTCCCCATTTCCTGAACAGAGGAATCACATTTGTCAGCCTGCAGTCGTCTGGTTCTACCCCTATGGCAAATGAGTATGCGGCAGCTTTTGAAAGAGTGCTTTACCAGGATACTGTCTGAATTACAGGCTGTGACCAGAAAAACAAGAAATCGCCTTGCAGATCCAGTGGTTCAGGAATTGCTGTCACTTTCGGAGACGGGATTGCGGAATGTGAAAGTAAAGTAAAGCCACAGAGGAACAACCGACCTTCTGAAATGTAGACATGGGGGGAAGTCGGTATGATGCACCGAATTTCCTTTCGACCAACTCTCTCCGTGCTTTTCCGCATGGAGAGTGGCTCAGTGATTGAATCGGGCGCCTGAGTTCGGGCATCACGTGATGAAACTAGTGTGATTGGTGTCCGGAGGGCGGACAATTCCACCCTCGCAACTAATCGGGTGAGGAATACTGTATGAAATACGGTGCTCCCGTTACTGCAACACAGTGAAGAGATTCCCTCTCCAACCTATATCTGATTGACTATTTAATATAATGAAAATACTGCCCCCTTGGTCTGGACATTGAGGTATAATGTTCGTGTCCAACTGGTTCCAATGCAACCCCTCTATTTGCCCCTTGTTTCATGTATCTGTCGTCGTTACAGCGGAAGTGATTAAATTAACTGTACTCGTGACATGGTTTATACCGTTTACAATCCAGTTGGTTCTCTACCCAATTTACTAGCCCAGTGATTTGCAATTTTCACCTCGAATGCAAATTATGTTAACTTGTACATGCGAAACTCAGGGAGATTTGCCCATAACTTACACTGACTGTTGCAAAATATTTCCCCGCACTCTGTTTGGAAAAGTGGCTGAAATTTCTAGTTGTGGAAAACACTCCCGCATACTCCAGGTATCACTTTCGAAATGATTTATTTTCTAAATGGGCCATCCGAATTGAGCGCAGCTCTACTCTCGCCAGTGGCAGGGAGAGAACCATCCGCCATGTGGAAATCTGATCCAGGTTCTCAGCGGCACGGGGATGAATGAGGAACATTCAGATGCGTTGGCACTTCAACACAACATATTCCTGTTTCCGGTTCCGTGATGCATTATTATGGCCGTGGCCAAGCCAGACACAAATGCTCCATAACCGCAGGCGCTTTATCGGCCCGCGGTGCTGGAGTCCAAGATGCTAAAACCATTTTCCGCATTGCTCTGTCTGGGCGCTGTTTCTTTGCCGGGATGTATTGCTGATTCGCCTTTGATTTTGTTTCCAGCTGTTTGCATCTTGATCTGATGACCCCGGTCTGTGGGACAGTGATTATAAACTTGTAAATTTGCTAATATTTCTTTACCACTCAGGAAGGTGAAATAGCCTGGACTGGTAAAGTGTGACAGCTTCTGTGTTATTTTGATGTGCACCACCGCTGTGAGGTATTGCGTTATTACAGGGCATTTTGTCGTTCGTATAAAATCCATCACTATTAGGAGCAGAACACGTGATACATTTCTGTTTATTTTTGTGCTGATTTTTTTCCTGCTGAGATTGTGAGTAGAGATGATTGTCTTCTTTTCACATTTTCTCCCAAAACACGAACTGCGGTGAACTACTGCTGAATCATTCACTCGTTCGTGCGTATCCATCCATTTCAAATTTTCAAATTACACACACACATTAATATTTTAAACACGGCTAATTCAGCAGATGCTCAAAATCCAAGGCAACACACACACACACACACACACACACACACACACACACACACACACACACACACACACACACACACACACACACACACACACACACACACACACACTCACACACACACACACACACACACACACACACACACACACTCACACACACACACACACACACACACACACACACACACACACACACACACACACACACACACACAGACACACACACAATTGCGGTGTGAATGCAGCAGGGCGGGAAGCATATATGGAAATGAATAAGCGCTTGATGTATCGGGTAGAAATCTTTCCCCATGTCTGGAGAGTAAGGGGGAAGACGCCAGAATAAAATGGCGTGAGCGGGGAAAGGTGAGAGATGAAACCAGGTGAACGACGAAGGGCTGGAGCGGAAGGAATCTGATAAGAGAGGACAGTGGAGTACAGGAAAACCGGAGGTATTTAGAGACGCAGTGTGAGGTGATAAGCTGGTGAGAATAGGCATGAACCAGCGTGCTGAACAGAAGAAGAGGGGAGGGGGAGGGATCTTTATTTCGACATTCATGACACCAGGTTAGAGGTTACCTGGACGGAAAGTATGTTGTCGCTCCTCCCTCTTGAGGTCAGCCTCACTGTGGCACAAAAGGAAGCAATGGACCGAAGATGTCGGATTGGGAATCAGAAATAAAATGTTTGGACACCAGAAAGCTCCGCAATTCACGGATGGAGCGGTGGTGATCAACGGAACGAGCCCATTATGTCCCGGGTCTCTCCAATGTAGAGGAGTGCCCGCCAGGAGCACCAGACACAATGGACGACCACAGCAGATTCGCAGATGAAATGTTGCCTTACCTGGCAGACTGTTTGGGCCCGGACTGATGGTGAGGGAGGAGATGAATATCCGGGTGTAGTACTTTGGGTGCTTGCAGGGATATGCACCGCGAGGGAGATAGGTGCGGAGGGCCGAATGTAACAGCGGGGAGCGGAGAGATGGCGACGGGAGGTAGTGTTATCTTTGTCGGTAACATCGCTTTAAAAGTGGGATCACTCCATCAGCGCTCACCAAGTCTTCCATCAGTTTATCGGCGATGGAGTTCCTCTTGCTGTAACCTACCACCCCACGACGTTCTGCACCCAAAAAATCCCAATTTGCAGCTTCCACCTTCTCCAAAGAAATCGTACAAACAAATTTACCTTTACCACCCCATCACCGTCCCCAAACCACACTTCGCTTTCCACAGAGATCGCTTCCTCCGTTATTCCGTTTCCCTTCTGTCCCTCTCCATTGATCTCCCTCCCGGCGCTTATCACTGCAAGCGGCCGCAGCGCTACACCTGCCCGTCCACCTCCAACCTCACCACCAGTCCTTTCCCCAAACAGCCCTTCCAGGTGAGACAACAATTTACCTACGAATCCACTGGTGTAGTCTGTGTGTCCAACGTTCCCGAAACGTCCTTCTCTACATTGGCGAGACCCATCGTTGATTGGGAACCATTTCCTCGAGCAGCTCAGCTCCATCCGCCAAAAATAGATCTTCCCCCAGGCCAAACATATTAATTCCGATTCCTATTCCTGTTCCGCAGTTTCCTCTTCTTCCCTGATGAGACCACCGTCAGGGTGGAGGAGCAACAACCTCCAGGGGCATGCAGAAGTTTGGGCAGCCCTGGTCAAAATCTCTGTTACTGTCAATAGCTAAGCGAGGAAAGGATGACTTGATTTCCAAAAAAAAGAAACATAAAGTTAAAGATGACACATTTCTTTAATATTTTAAGCAAGATTACTGTTTTATTTCCATTCTTAGAGTTTAAATTAAAAAAAACGAAAAGAGCCCGAATCAAACGTTTGGGCACCCTGCATGGCCACTACTTAGTAATACCCCTTTGGCAAGTATCACATCTTGTAAACGCTTTCTGTAGCCAGCTAAGAGTATTTCTTTATTTCCAGCATCTGCAGATTCACTCGTGTTGCCTAAGAGTCTTTCAATTCTTGTTTGGGGGATTTCGCCCATTCTTCCTTGCAAAAGGCTCCTAGTTCTGTAAAATTCTTGGGCCGTCTTGCATATATTGCTCTTTTGAGATATCCACAGATTTTCCATGATGTTTAGGTCGGTGGACTGTGAGGGCCATGGCAAAACATTCAGTTTGCCCCTCTTGACCTTGTCAATTGTGGATTTCGAAGTGTGATTGGGATCATTATTCTGCTTTAGAAGCCATCCTATTTTCATCTTCAGCTTTTTTGCAGATGGTATGATGTTTGCTTCAATAATTTGCTGGAGTTATTTTCATGAACGTCTGCACCCTTTTTTTTTTCTCCAAAGATACCTTTGCTCATTGCGGCCAATAAGTTCTATTTTAACTTCATTAGTCAACAGGAAGCATCGGGCTTGTTTAGATACTCCTTTGCAAACTTCTGACCCTGACGTCTGTGGTGAGGACGCAGGAAAGATTTTCCTCTGATGACTCTTCCATGAAGGTCATATTTGTGCAGGTATCGCTGCACAGTAGAACAGAGCAACACCACGCCAGAGTCTGTTAGATCTTCCTGAAGGTCTTTTGCAGTAAAACGGAGGTTCTGATTTGCTTTTCTATCAATCCTACAAGCAATTCTCTCAGAAAGTTTTCTTGGTCTTCCAGACCTCAGCTTGACCTCCACCGTTCGTCTAACTGCCATTTCTTAATTACATTACTAACTGAGGAAACGGCTACCTGGAAAGGCTTTGCTATTTTCTTATAGCCTTTTACTTTGTGGGCATAATTTATTTTAATTTTCAGGATGCTAGCCAGCTGCTTATAGGAGCCGCTGGCTGCTAATTGTTGGGGCAAGGTTAGAGGAGTCAGGGTGTTTACAAGGCTTTGAAATTTGCATCACCTGGCCATTCCTAACGATGACAGTGAACAAGCCGTTGCCCTCACAAGCAAATTAAGGTCTGAGGCCTTGCTAAACGTTATCTGAGAGCTTAAATCTCTTTGGGTGCCCAAACTTTTGCATGGCGCTCCTTTCCTTTTTTCACTCAAAAATTGTACAAAACAAAAAAATATATACTAATCATGTTTAAACTGTTGAAAAGTTTCATCTTTAACTTTATGACTTTTGGAGATCAGTTCATCTTCTACTCACTTGATTAATCACAGTAACAGAAATTTTGACCAGGGTTGCCCAAGCTTTTGCATGCCACTGTATATGTGTTTTGGATAGACTCCATCCATATGGTGTGAATATCGATTCTCCTTCCGGTAGAAGGAATGATCACCCTTTTGTTCTATTCCCCAGTCTGGCCTTTTAGCTCTTCTCACCTGCCTATCACCTCCTTGTCCGTCCACTCCAGCTTCTCTTTCTCCTATTGGCCACTCTCCAGTCCAATCCAATTCCTTCCTCTCCATCCCTTTAGTCTTCTTGTCCACCAGGCTCGACCTATCACCGGGCAGCTATCCTTCTCCTCCTCCGTTACCTTTTTATTCTGGCGTTTCACCACTTCGTTTCCAATCCTGGAGGAGGGTCTCGGCCCGACACTTCGGCTGATTATTCATTCCCGTAGATGCTGCCTGACCTGCCAAGTTCCCCTCGCAGTTTGTTTGTTTCGCTTTTAGTGTTTTTGTTGTGAGATATCGTGACAAATGTTTTATTTCAATGTTTTTGAGCCATTGGTGCCTCACTGCATTTCAGTAATGAAGGTAAAATAGAATGCGAGTGTGGAGAGAGGGAGACTTGTGGGTAGAAAGAATGGAGATAGAAAAAATCTGGGAGTGAGGTAAGAGAGAGAGCAATGTGGAGAGAGAGAGAGAGAGAGAGAGAGAGAGAGAGAGAGAGAGAGAGAGAGAGAGAGAGAGAGAGAGAGAGAGAGAGAGAGAGAGAGAGAGAGAGAGAGAGAGAGAGAGAGAGAGAGAGAGAGAGGGGGGGGGGGACTGGACGGGATAGTGGAGAACAGAGACAGGAGAGGGGGACTATGTGTGGAGAGAGAGGCAGGGTGATGAGAGAGATTTCGAATGGCTGGAGAGATCGGAGATCGACGAAGACCGAGATATACGGAGAGACACTGGGGCGAGAAAGAGACCGGGCCTGGGCAGAGAGACGTGAGAGTGTGTGCGGACGTGGTATGTCTTGGATGAGAGTGTGTGGGGAAGAGTGAGTCAAAATCGAGAAAAAAATGCACCGTGAGGATGTAGAGGGCTTTCCATCACGCATGCCATTCTGAGACTGCAGCACTACCATTATAAAGTGCTGCCGAATCATCCATCCCGTCTCGGTGATTCGTTTCTTCGACCCGACTCCTTCCAATTCGCATCGGCGTTCTCCCTCCCTCGTAAGCTTCTTCGCCACCTCCCTCCCTCTCTCTCTGATCTCCAACCTCTCTCCTTGTGGACGACATTTCCGAATATACCATTTACAGTGCTGTATGTTGTTTCGTCTTCGTCGTTAGGTCGCATCAGGAATTTGCAGTTGGTGGACGATTTCCGGCATGTCGCTCTGTCCCGACACATGTCCACAACATCCCTAGACTTATCTAGCTTGGTCCAATCCTTGATGTTATCCAGCCACGTTATTCTTTGCCTTCCTCGTCCTTTCTTTCCCCCCACCGTTCCTTATAGCAAGTCCGACAAGATGTTATCTCTCCACGATATGTCCACAATAAGCAACGTTTAACTTCATGATCTTCTCCTGCAATATCCGTGGTCCATCAACTTCGGACAAAACCCTCTCATTTGAAACTTTCTCTACCAGCTGATCTTCAACATTCCTCGATAGCATCACATTTCAAAAGCATCAATTCGTTTCATGCCATCATTCCTCAGGCTTCATGTTTCTGATCCTCACCTCAGCACTGACCACACGTAACACTTGAGGAAGCGGATTCTACTTTAGGTTGCCTACCTTCCGATCGCACAGTAGATCATTTAGCTTCATGAACTGGGTCATAGCCAATACCTATTCCTCTTCTGATCTCAACTTCACATCTGCCGTCATCTGTCAGAAAACTGCCAAGATAATCAAACTTTCGCACCTGTTCATGTCTTGTCCATTGACTTGCAATGATACCATCATGAATGAGTCTTTAGTGTTGGTTTTGCTTACCACCATCGATTTTGTTTTCTTACGGATGATTTTTAGTCCGTATTCAAGGCCTTTCTCATTCACTTTATTCAGTATAATTTGCAGTTCTGTCAGCTAACAACGCGGTGTCGTCCGCATACCTGATGTTTCCCACCTTCCGGCCTCCGATTGGAATACCTGTCTCCTGATGGTCTCATTCCCGAAGTATCCATTCTCCATAGAGGGTGATCAAACCAGGCGAGCCAACGCAACCTCCAGCAATATCCGCACACCTGATGTTTTCCACCTTCCGGCCTCCGATTGGAATACCTGTCTCCTGATGGTCTCATTCCCGGAGTATCCATTCTCCATAGAGGTTGAACAAATCCGGAGAGCCTTCCGCCTGATTTAATACATGCCCATGGTGATAGCCCATTTTCTGCCCTGACCACCGCTTTCTGTTTCCGATACAATTTCCTTATTCTCCCATCCCAGATCATACTTGTTCAGCGTCTCTGTTACTTTTCCATGTTTTGCTTTGTCACAAGCATTTTCATAGTCAATAAAGCATAAGTAGATGGCCTTTTGTGCCTCAGTGCATCTATCCATGAAGTTTATCATCGCAAATGTTCCTTCCCTTGTTCCTGAGCCTTTACGAAAACCAAACTGTGTTTCCTCAGTTTCACCGCTGATTGTACCTTTCATTCTGCCGAACACTATTTTCAACAGTAACTTGACGCAACGGGACATTATGCTTATCGTCCTGTCTTCGTTACATTTTATCGTCCTTGGCTTTTTTGGTAAGGCGATAAATACCTATTTGAGAAAGTCCTCCAGAAGATTTCCTGTCATATAACTGTTGTTTAGTATCGCTGATAGGTTCGTTTTTCCCTTCGGACCAAGTGATTTCAGAACTTGAGTGGAAATCTTATCTTCACCGGCCGCCTTTCTGACGTTTAGACTCCAAATCGCACTTTCCATCTCTGACATCAATTGTTTTTCTGCTGATTAGTCATTTGATTTGATTGTGGTAAATCCTCAATCCTGCTATCTTCAAATAATTCCGAGATGTACTCAACTCATCTGTCCGTGATCTCTTCTTTATCATGGCATGGATTACCACTACCGTCTTCGATACACCCAGCTGATGACACAGTCCTCCTTCATTTCCTCATATCCTTTACCTGTTGGTGAAGGCCTCTATAACCATGACTTCGTTCAAACTGCTCAATTTCACCGCACTGTTCATTCATCCAATTCTCTTTCGCCTCTTTACATTGTCTTTCAATCAAGCGGTGCAGGGATTTGTATCGTTCATTATCCCGATGTTGTACCTGATGTTGCTTTAGTTTGTGAAATTGAAGACTTCTGCGTTTTCCACTCAAGAATATCCTCTCCTCACCAATACTCTTCGGAACGATAACGCGGCCGCACAAGTCAGATGGGTGGAAACGGATGAACCACAAATCAAGAGAACAACATTATGACCGGATTCTATTGTTCTACGGATTCGCACGCTTCCCTGCTACTAGATCTAAAGGCAAGCCTTGTACTTGTACCTCAGAGTTCCACACATGTGGACTCTCCGTGATATCTTGCTCAAATAAAATATTTTCCAATTGAAATCTCGTGCCGAATTTCATATTGAAATATCTCTGACAAATTGCTGTAGTCCCGCAGGATCCCGACAAAACGGGGTGGACCGATGGAGTAACTGAGAGTCGCAGAGGCAATTTCGATTTCGCCCCCCTTTGGGTGTTCCGCTTTGAGCCTCCCTGATCCTGGCCCATGACCGGGTAGAAAGGACGGGATCTGCGGAACTAAGTAGGAAAGACCGCAGTATTATGTGAAGTGTTGTGTGAACTAAGGAAGTCCGGATCTGGATCGTAGCCACACCCCAGGTGTTCTCCGATTAGTAAATAAAGCCAGTAGATATAAATAAGACTTGAAGAGACGAATGTAACGAAATTTCGTTCACGCTTCTGCCAGCGACTGACCGTCTTTCCTTTGCAGGACCAGGTAAGTTAATTGAAGGCAGATGGGAAGTAGTAAAGTTGATCAGGAATGCGGGGGAGAGAGTTTCCTGTACAGATAAAGATGAAAACCAGGTAAATAGATTGAAGGAAGATGGCAAGTAATGATAGTCATGTTGATGAGTGAAATGCGGGGAGGGGGAGAGAGTGTTATCTGTAATGGTAAAGAAGAAAACGAGAAAAAAAGAACCAGAAGGTTGAACGAGTAAAGGAATCCCGGGGAGAGGCGCTGGTGCCGCCAATCTCCCTGATGATGAGGTCTGGTTCAAAAGTGGATACAGTGGACATGGGATTCCTTTCACTGGTGGCTTCTGTGGTTGGACACAAGGACGGTGGTTCTACGGGGTTCTTCTGAGTAATAGACAATTAAATACAACCTGGGTCACGTTTGTTGGTGTACGTGTGTGTAGTTAAATGATCGTAAACTTGACTGGACCTGAATAAGTGCTGGAGGTAGCTAAGCGATATCAACCTCGTAATAAATAAAAATAGACTGACTGACACAACCATGTCCAAACAAAAGAAAGGGGAGGCGTCTCAGTGTTTATATCCTCACCCAGACAGCCTGAGCCCAGGTCGGAATGTGGTCTGGACAAAGTTTTAATGCTAGCAGAAGCTATACGACAGAATCAAACACACGACCCCGCCTGATAACGTTCAGTTAAACGGAACAGACGGGCGGGGTGGGGGGGTGGGGGGGGGGAGACAAACAGCAAGATAAAGAACTATCGAAGGAAAGAAGAGCCCATTTTTAGGGTCGCTTCTGCACCGGTCGAGGGGACTGAAAAATGGGACATGACTATAATTTGCGTATTAGAACAGGGACCGGGGGGAAATAAAAAGAAGCGAATTCAGAAGTCGATCCTGTTACACAATATCCAAAAAATTATGATTGGCATCTCCGCTTTAATCCGGCCGTGGACCCCGTGCGAAGTTCGGGCTGTGGGACAAATTTGTGAAATTTATAACCCCTCGGCTGGATACGTTCACATGTTATTGAAAGTGGTGTGCGGAACCCACGTGACCTGCAGTGCAAGGAACGCCCCCAGAGGAATAGAATGAGAAACGATCATGACGGAGATAACGTTATCAATGGAAAGTGATTAAAGGGGACTCTGTAAGGCATCACATCAGCATAGTTATTTTCGAGAGGTTACCAGGTGCAGGCAAAAATCAGGAGGAAACATAACCGACTGTATTTCTCGTTTCTGACTGCATTACTGATAAGACTCTTGGCATTGTGAAGGATCAGAGGGGCCTTGGGGCCGAGTCGATAGGACGCTCAAAGCTGCTGCGCAGGTTGACTCTGTGGTTAAGAAAGCGTACGGTGCATTGGCCTTCATCAACACTGGGATTGAGTTTAAAAGCCGAGAGGTAATGTTGCAGCTATATAGGACCCTTGTCAAACCCCGCTTGGAGTAATGGCCTGTATTGTGCTGTAAGTTTTCTATGTGTCTATGTATTCGCTGACAGATGGGAATTTTCTGCTGGAATAGTCTTGCAGGACAAATCTGCGCTACCGTATTGACGGTACGGACACTCTTAAACTGCCCAGCGACGCGTCTTATCTACAACAGTTTATTCTGACATGTCAGCCTTTGATGCATTTCCATCGCACCGTCCGATACACTGACACATCTCAGCCGAGCGATCACCAGAAGCTCCTTTCCGTGACTAACAGAGCAGAAACTCTTTCTTTAACTGAATACATCTATTATGGTCCAATGGACAAAGTGGCAGAAGGGTTTTTGAGTGAACAACAGAATCAACGATTTAAATTGCCAAACTCAATCCCTCATGTCACTATAGTCAGAAAAGACTGCAACTTCTCAACTACTCGAAACCGTGCTTCAGACTTTACAGGAGTTAAACCGCACACAGTGTGTACCTCTGCCTAATACTAACGCTACTCGACAACTTCATTCCGCTCAGGCTGGATGCATAGTATTTCCTTCTTCATTGTTAAAACAAAGTTTGTCATCTTTGCTCCCCCTGCTTTGCCTGAGCATGTCGTACACGCGTGGCTTTCGGAGGCACCTCCCTCTCGGTGGGCGATAAACAAACATCACGAGGGACTTGTACATTCCGCCCCACCACACGAAGACTCTATACATAGAAACATAGAAAATAGGTGCAGGAGTAGGCCATTCGGCCCTGCGAGCCTGCACCGCCATTCAGTATGATCATGGCTGAACATCCAACTCAGAACCCTGTACCTGCTTTCTCTCTATACCCCCTGATCCCTGTAGCCACAAGGGCCATATCTAACTTGCTCTTAAATATAGCCAATGAACCGGCCTGAACTGTTTCCTATGGCAGAGAATTCCACAGATTCACCACTCTCTGTGTAAACAGGTTTTTTCTCATCTCGATCCTAAAAGGTCTAAGGCTTTTATATACACGACAGATCATGTATACGGCTACATGATTTGTCACTGGAGGCAATGTAAAGCATGAAACCTGTCATAAAGCACTATTCGATCAGGAAGGGCTTCTACCAACCTGTAGTCCCCGTAATTCTCTTATTTTACCAGTTCCAAAACCAGGTCGTGACAATGAGTGACTTTTTTTGCAATATGATTAGCAAGATTAGCAAGATAGCAAGTTAAATTTACTAATGGCAATTTAGCAGAACGACATGGGGCCGCAGACAACCCAGTGCATAGTGCTCTGCACAATTACCGGCAGTTGTAAGAGGCATGTCTGGGTGTCTGACATCTGTCACCGACACTACAATTAAAAAACATAGAACACAGAAACCTACAGCACATTGCAGGCCCTTCGGCCCACAATGTTGTGCCCACCATGAAACCCACTCTAGAAACTGCCTTGGATTTCCCTGGTAGGATAGACCTCAAAGTTCCATGTACCTATCTAAGAGGCTCTTAAAGACCCTATTGTATTCGCTTCCATCACCGCCGCCGGCAGTGTATTCCACGCACCCAACACTCTCTGTGTGAAAACTGGACTCTGACATTCCCTCGGTACTTATTCCCAAGCACCTTAAAAGTATACCCCGCGTTTTAGTCATTTTGTCCCTGGGAAAAAAGCCACGGGTTATCCATACGATCAATGCCCCTCATCACCTTGTACATATAATTATGGTAGAAACGTCCGCTCCTATTAAATGGGATCTTCCTGATGATGTGTGTCGGCCCGGAACATTGACTGTTTACTCTTTTGCATAGATTCTGCCCGGCTTGCTGAGCTCCTTAGGATTGTGTGGGTATTACTTTGATTTCCAGCGTCTGCAGATGTTCTCCAGTTTGCGATTAGACTTGGACAACAGTCAACAACATAAGAACCTGCGCTGCAGACACGAGACAAAATTAACCCCGGGTCATTACCAACTCCGGAATGCGATGGTCTTGTCATTTAATCTTGCCAAGCAATTATGTCGTAGTCTTTAAGCCACTCAATCTGATTGGGAGTTAAATTGGACAAGACTAGAATGACGTCGCTTGGGATTCACGCTGCTTTTGTGCTCACGGTGTCCGGAGATTGGACACAATCCTTAAGAAACATTAGTTGTGAAAAAGCGTTGAGTTAGTAATAACTGGCGCGAGGTGCATAAATCTATTCAGCTCTCGAAAAGATATCTGTGGTGTCGACTCTTACTTCCGTCAACCCCGGGTGAGGAGAATCACCGGTGTTGTGTAACGCTGATCGGTGGCGGGTCAGACATCAGTGAGACGGAACTGGAAACGCAACAGAGTGACTAATGTTCGGTCAGAAAGCGGTACAACATCATTTAAAATAATTTTAATTCGGATTTCCAGTGTCTTTCTTTTATTTTTCATACATCGATAAAACTTCCAGGTAGAACTTCGTTAGTCGAGAGAGAAAAAATAAACAAAAAACTTTTTTTCTGTTGCTCTTGAAGTTCATTAAATTTCAGCGTACTTTGATGATCAATATAAATATATGTTCCTGCAATGAGATTTACTTTGCTCAGTACGCGACCGGACGGAAGGTGTGGTCAGAGAGAAAGAGAACAGAGGGAAACAGAGGGAAAGAATCAGACTGTGACGGGGCCTCGGGATGTGAACAGAGATAAAGTCGGAGAGATGCGGGGACAACGAGGGAGCAGGTCGGAGATGGAGATGGAGTTGAAAAAGAAGGAAAAGAACGCACACACGCTCTGTTCCAGCACGATCATGTTTCCCTCATGGTGAAACTCACTCGTCTACAATGAGATTAGATTTTGTTCAGAACGGGAGGGGACATGTGGACAGAGAGAAACAGGGAACAGAGGAAACAGATTTTCACGGGACCACAGAATGTGAACGGAGATAAAGAGGCAGATAGGAAAGGACAAAGCGGAGCAGTCCGGAGATGGAAAAGGAGTTGGAAAAGGAAAGAAAACACACACACACACACACACACACACACACACACACACACACACACACACACACACACACACACACACACACACACACACACACACACACACACACACACACACACACACACACACACACACCTCCGCTATGTTTCAGTCTGATCACGCTCCCCTCACCGGTGTGGGGGAAGGAGTGAGCGAGGACAACGTGAGAGATATTGGGAGTAAAACACCGTGAGCGTCACTGAAAAGGAAGAATCAGAAACAACGGAGAGAATGGAGAAAAGGGAGAGGATTCTTCCTAACTGGACCAACCCAGAGTAAAACGCTGTCAGATGCAAGGGAGTTTATTAAAATCAAACGGGCAGGATCTGACTATAGACCCTCCATCGGGGTGAATTACAGCTGAGGTGACCGCTACAAATTACATATTTGATGAAGGACACATTTCACCCGTACGGGGTAAACAGCGAGTGAAATATATCATCACAAAACGCATGCGTATTTCAGAGCGCTCAGTTGTTATCCTGGTTCCACATATCGGCAAGTAGATAGATTATGGAGGAAACATGGTGTTTGACTGAAATCTCCGGCAGAAACCAACAAGTGGCTCTATGATTTAAGGAATTTGTTTAACAGTTTCAGCGGGTATTTCACTGCGTTTTTCAGCTCCTCTCTGAACTTGCTCTGAGTCACGGCGTAAATACACGTGTTGGTGCAGGAGCTGAGGATCTGCAGCATCGCCGCCGTGGATTCTGCGATATAAATCGGATCCGTGTCCGAGTAACGAGGGATGTTTGCAATCAGAACGTAAATATCAAAAACCAGCAGTGTTAACCACAGAAATATAAAACTACCGGTTATACTGAATAGTAAAACCACCGATTTCCTTCGGTTCTCCATCTCCGGATCCTTGTCATTCTTTCCGTTGCTGCGGCCCCGGAGCCCCATCCGGACTCTATTAGCGGACACAATCCGTCTGACCGTCAGTGTATTGAACAATAAAATCAGAACAAACGGGAGACAAGGCATGAAAATGCGATGAATCATAAGAAGTGCGGCCCACGAGGCAGATGTATAGAAGCTTTCTTTGGTCAAACAGCCATAGAAAACTCCATCAATTATCATCAAAGGCTCCAATGTAAAGTAGAAAGGGACACTTCCTAAACAGCCCAGAACACTCACTGTTCCGATAACCACAGCTGCCGTTCTTTCGGTGCAATATTTCGTTTTCAGCTTTTCACAACAAATGGCTACAAATCTGTCACAGGTGAACGCGACTGTCAGCCAGACAGAGACCCCGGTGCTTGCTATGAGCAGGCAACGAACAATCCTACAAACGGGAGTCCAATAGAGGAAGGAAGAACTAAAGTATATGAGACCATTCCAGTTCATCAGAGGGTCAGAGATAACGACCAGGAGATCGGCCGCTGCCATTCCCAGCAGGTAGCGAGTGATGCATTTGGAGAGACCGCACTTTCCTCGGGACAGGATAACAATCGCCACCAGGTTAACTGCAAGAGGGAGGGAAAGAAGCAGAGAAAATGCTGACCCGTCAGGGCAATAGAGCAGAATTATTATTATTAGACTTCATCTTGTGTTTTTTTTTTCTGCTTCAAATGGTGGAAACTGAACCCAGAACATATGAACCCGCTGACAGTGTGCAATATCGGCGTGACAGAGAACTCTCCGCGAGTTTTGTAAATGGGTTCAATCTGGGTGAATTCCCAAACCGAACAGATGACAGCTGGTTAAACGCTTCCTGGCCGCAGCAAGGAATGGGTATGATACACCAACGTCACTGGTCTGAGCCGCACAGGAATGAAATGAAATCCACATCGGCGGTTCCCTCTGCTCATATTTCTAACATAAATGAGCCATTCGCGTTGTTCCATCACCCAGTCAGGCAATTCACAGTCGATTCATACGGACAGAACAGAAGGTCGGCTGGCTCCCACGGATGCAGTGTAGCCCGGTGTCCTCCCGTGCAGACATTTCAATTCACAATTATTGCATGATATCCAGCCAGCGGAGAGGATTTCAGTCAAAGACAGCATCTCGGCTCCAATATGGAGCGCTTTCTGCTACGAAAGCAATGGGATTAATATTGTCAGCGTCTTCCGCCCGTGACTGAAATGCGGGGACTGGGTGGGTGGCTGTGGAAACAAGTAGCGAGAGAAACACTTCAGAACATAGGAATTGACTCTCAGTTTCTGCTCTTTGCAGGAGCGACAGCGGCTTACCGGGAATTCCAACGGCTGAAATAACAGGGTAGTAAATGTTTTCAATCCGCCAGATTACTGGATATCCCATTTGAGTGACGCAGTGAACGCTATTGCTCTGAATTCCACAGCTCGGCAAGACACTCTGGGCTGACGTACTGCAACAGGCTCTGATTTATACAGGGGATCGATCTCCAGTGACAAGGTCCCACCTCTGACCATTGTTATTGAACAAACAAATTACATCACCGGCCGTGTCTCAGGTGAAAATGCTGTTGGTATGTAACACGAACACGTCAGTATCACTGGCATTCCCTCAGTCAGATCCCTCTGTGTAATTCGACCAAAATGTGTAATGAGACCAGTAAGTGAGCAATGAGCGGCTTCATTTACAACATTCCACAGCTGTATTGGCAGCGTTCACGACTGTTCCCATTTCCCAACCTGAAACTTTCAACGTGATTCTCTTTCCACAAGCAATGCGGAATCGTGGTTTCCAGCATTTTCTGCATTTTTCACTGTCACGCCTACTGTTTCATCTACAAATAAATCCGGTTTCCCCTCAGTGTGCTCTGGATGCAGGGACACATGAAAACCCCTCCCAGTCTCCTCCTGCAGACTTCAGTTTAATATCTTTCACTTTTTCTTATTTCAGGGGTTGCACTTTGGCCGCTCAGACACCAAACCCATCCACTGCGTCCGACTATGTGTCACCATATACAAAACATACTTGTTGTGTACACAGACACTCTGTCCAGTTCTCCTTCAGCCCTGGATGACATCGATCTTTATGTCATTTTGATCACCTTCCCCAGTATAATATTCATTTTCGACACACTCGATAAGTTCAAAACTGTCCATGGCTCCCTCCACCTCTTAAACTATCTTCTCCATATCTGTCGCATGTGTGTGTGTGTGTGTGTGTGTGTGTGTGTGTGTGTGTGTGTGTGTGTGTGTGTGTGTGTGTGTGTGTGTGTGTGTGTGTGTGTGTGTGTGTGCGTATTTGTGCGTATATGCGCGCGCGTGTGTTTATGTGTGCATTTGTGTGTTTTAATGTGTCTGTGCGCATGTGTGTCTCTGTGTGTAACTCCTGTATATCTTATAATGTATATGTATAAAAAATCTTATTCGTGCTGTGGATTTTGAAACGGTGGAGTGACGAACAAAGCCGCTGTTGAATCCGCCTAATGAACAGTTAGATACTGAAATACTGTGGTGTTCAGTTAGCTGTAGGAATATAATGGGTTGATAAGGCTGCCATTCACTGTCCTGTGGATTACAACCCCACCATCAACAGGTTTCTCCATGGTGCACGGCCGGCATGATTTAATAAAATATTTTCTGCCCTGTATAGATTCCATTCCGACTTGATCTCATGGTTTAACATAAAAATGCCATCTTTGGCATATCATTTGGAGTGCCTTTCGCAGGACCGTCAAATCAGGCCACGTCATCAAATAAGGCCATATTTAAAAAGGATTATCAGCACACACACACACACACACACACACACACACACACACACACACACACACACACACACACACACACACACAGAGACACACACACGCACACACACACGCACACACACACAAACACACGTACACTGAGACTGTGGGTTTCATTCTGTATCTGTCAGATTCTGCTACAGTGTGAGAGTGTGGGTTTCATTCTGTATCTGTCAGATTCTGCTACAGTGTGAGAGTGTGGGTTTCATTCTGTATCTGTCAGTCTCTGCTGCAGTGTGGGAGTGTGGAATTCATTCTCTATCTGTCAGTCTCTGCTACAGTGTGAGAGTGTGGGTTTCATTCTGTATCTGTCAGTCTCTGCTACAGTGTGGGAGTGTGGAATTCATTCTGTATCTGTCAGTCTCTGTTACAGTGTGAGAGTGTGGGTTTCATTCTGTATCTGTCAGTCTCTGTTACAGTGTGAGAGTGTGGGTTTCATTCTGTATCTGTCACTCTGCTACAGTGTGAGAGTGTGGGTTTCATTCTGTATCTGTCAGTCTCTGTTACAGTGTGAGAGTGTGGGTTTCATTCTGTATCGGTCAGTCTCTGTTACAGTGTGGGAGTGTGGGTTTCATTCTGTATCGGTCAGTCTCTGTTACAGTGTGGGAGTGTGGGTTTCATTCTGTATCTGTCAGTCTCTGCTACAGTGTGAGCGTGTGGGTTTCATTCTGTATCGGTCAGTCTCTGCTACAGTGTGAGCGTGTGGGTTTCATTCTGTATATGTCAGTCTCTGATCGAGCGTTAAGTGTGTCCTCTCAGTCCTGTACCCGGAAGCCACTGATTCAGTGGTTGCGTGTGTATTTACTTCTCCTACTTTAAAATAGTACTTCTTAAAATAGTTACTGTCTTCCCTGAGCTATTTTTGCAACAATTCTGTCCTGCAGTTGTTTCATGTTATAATTGTGAGATAGAGAGATCACTGATTAATAATGGCGGTTGTATTGAGTAGTACATTCCGGATAATAGAGTCATTGGGCAAACAGACCATTCAGCCCGGCATCACTCCGCATGCTATTCGTTACTCAGACACATAGAGCGAACCGAACAGCACCTGATCTGTAATTTTCTATGGTTTGGCAGCGCAACCACTTCAATGTTGATTGAAAATGAAAGCTTTAATTTAAATATTTAAGTTTGTCAGTAAATTCATGAATTTATAGAAATAAAACCCACAGAGGCAGCATGTTTCATGTTCCAGCAGCAGTTACATGAATCGATTTCCCTCAAAAATTCAAAATTGCTACATTCATCGATTATCTCTGCTCTCTTATGGTTACCGATTCCTTTATCCGTTCTTTAATGTGCAGAACTGTGTGAGATTATTAGAATTGTGTCCCACTCATAAATAATGTAATAATCATTTTGATTTTCTGATGTGAACTTCGGACTGGTCTGTATCACGCCGCCCATGTTTTACTGACAAAGTAGAGACAGCCTTGTTCTGTGCAGCAGTGAGAGAGTTTGTCAGTATGGTGTGAGGGAAGGTCAGGAAATAATCCAGTGTTCCAAAATGATTCTTTTTGCTGAATGATGAATGACTGAGAAACTGTCGTCACCACTCAGACCAAAAAAACACCCCACCCCATCCCACTATGTGCCACCAGATATAAAGCATACCCGCTGTGTACACAGCACACTGTTCAGTTCTCCATCAGCCCTGGACGACATCAATGTTTACTTCATTTTGATCAGCCTCTCTGTATAATATTTATTTTCGATAATTTGAATTCCAGAGCTGTCTGCAGTTCCCTCCAACTCTTAAAATATCTTCTCCATATCTGTAGTAGGTGTGTGTGCATGTGTGTGCGTGGGTATGTTTATTTCTGTGTGTCTGTGTGTTCATTTGTTTGTTCGTGTGTGCATGTGTGTGTGAGAGTGTATATGTATATGCGTGTGTGTGTACTGAAATACCTGTTATACAGTGTGTCTTATAAAGTACATGAATGCAATTTCCTATTCGTGCTGTGGATGTTGAAACGGTGAAGTGACGGACAAAGCCGCTGTTCAATCCACCTGACCAACAGTAAGATGCTGAAATATTTTGGTGTTCAATTCGCTGTAGGAATATAATGGGCTGATAAGGCTGCCATTCACTGTCCTGTGGGCTACGAGCACAGCCACCAACACGTTTGACTCTGGTGTAAATACTGGCATGATATTTTCTGTCATTTATAGATTTACTCGGTAAACAGATGTCTTCATCTCCTGCTTTAACTTAAATTACCTGTGTATTTGGGATTACCTGAACAGTGTCTGTTAGAAATAAATGCAGGATCGCCAAATAAGGTCACACATCAAGTAAATTCAATTTAGAAACCATAGTAAACACACACACACACACACACACACACACACACACACACACACACACACGCACGCACGCACGCACACACACACACACACACACAAACACACACACACACACACACATTCAATCAATCATCTTACCGTTTCAAAATCCACAGCACGAGTAGGAAATTTTATACATATAAATTACAAGAGGTACACTCAAACACACACACACTTTCTCTATCTGTCTCGCTCACATGCACTTCCTCCATCTGTCTATCTCGCTGACTCTCTCTCCCTCTCCCCCCTCTCTTTCACTCTCTTCTCTCGATCTCTCACTCTTCTCTCGATCTCTTGCAGTAAATGTACTAAATTCTTTGCTGATGTCCCAGTTCATGACTTTCTCTTCCGTCACTGAACGCGCTAAACAACATATTTTACGGCAGAGTCTGCAGATAGATTAAGGGACAGAAAAAAAGAGAAGCGACACGTTGCAGAAAGCGATATACAAAGGAGCATGAAAGAAAAATGATCAGTTGGGGAACAGAGGCTTCAGGATGCAGTACGTTTTAAGCCGAAAATGAAGAGAAGGTTGAATTATAATTCACATAAAATACAGATTAGAGATAGAGAACGACGGCGTCAGAGACAATCAACAAACGGGAGAGATTCAGTCGGATAATATGAGAGTGTGTATTTTATTTTGTACCTACTTGTCGCGAGTATAGTGTGAAGAGGAGTGTTCATTTTTATCCACAAGTCTCGGGTGCAATATGAGAGTGTGGGGTTCATTATGTAGAAATCAGTCTCTGGTACAGACTGAGAGTGTGGGCTTCTGTCGGTGTTACTCTCGGGTTCAGTGTGAGAGTGCGGGGTTCATTCTGTATCAGCAGTCTCTAATCGAGCGTTCAGTGTGTTGTATCAGTACTGCACCTGTGAAACTCTGATTCATTGTGAGCGGGTGTAATTTTTTTCTATATTTTTCTCGTTGTTCCTCAAATCGAATAAATATTCTTAAAATAGATTCTGTATTCCTGAGATATTATTAGAAAAAGTCTTCTGCAGTTGGTTTATGTTAAAATTGTGAGATGGACAGTGCACTGATGAATGATGATGGTTGTATGGAGCAGTATATCCTTCGGAATAGAGTCATATGGCAAACAGACCGTTCGGCCCGACTTCATTGTGCACACTATTCGTTGCTCAATCACAAAGAGCCAACTGAAAAGCACCTGATCTGTAACTTTCTGCGGCTTGGCAACACAACTTCTTGGATATTGAATGGAAATAAACAAAATAATGAGATTGATTAATTTAAATGAATAACTGCGTGAATTCATAATTTGAACGAATAAAACTCTCAGAAACAGCGCGTTTATGTTCCAGCAGCATTTACATGAATACATTCCTCTGAGCAATTCTATGTTGCTACGTTCACCGTGTATCTCTGCACTCTTATGTTTGTGTTGTTATCCCTTCCACCATGTGCATCAGAGTATCAATCTATTCCAGCGGTCCCATTCATAAATCATATCAAATTCATTTCAATTTAACTCTGAGACTGGTCAGAAATGTGTCCTGCATTTTTTATGAAGTGTGATGGGACAGTGAAGCAGGAGCTACACTCTGTGTCTGACCCCCGGAGAGTGTGTGACGGGACAGTGAGGCAGGAGCTACACTCTGTGTCTGACCCCGGGAGAGTGTATAATGGGACAGTAAGGCAGGAGCTACAATCTGTGTCTGACCCCGGGAGAGTGTGTGATGGGACATTGGGACAGGAGCTACACTCTATGTCTGACCCCGGGAGAGTGTGTGATGGGACATTGGGACAGGAGCTACACTCTGTGTCTGACGCCGGGAGAGTGTGTGACGGGACAGTGAGGCAGGAGCTACACTCTGTGTCTGACCCCGGGAGAGTGTGTAATGGGACATTGGGACAGGAGTTACACTCTGTGTCTGACCCCGGGAGAGTGTGTGACGGGACAGTGAGGCAGGAGCTACATTTTGTGTCTGACCCCGGGAGAGTGTGTAATGGGACATTGGGACAGGTGCTACACTCTGTGTCTGACCCCGGGAGAGTGTGTGACGGGACAGTGAGGCAGGAGCTACACTCTGTGTCTGACCCCGGGAGAGTGTGTAATGGGACATTGGGACAGGTGCTACACTCTTTGTCTGACCCCGGGAGAGTGTGTGATGGGACAGTGAGGCAGGAGCTACACTCTGTGTTTGACCCCGGGAGTGTGTGATGGGACAGTGTCGAGGTAGCTTCACTCTGTGTCTGACCCCGGGAGAGTGTGTGATGGGACAGTGAGGCAGGAGCTACTCTCTGTGTCTGACCCCGGGAGAGTGTGTGATGGGACAGTGTCGAGAGAGCTTCACTGTTTTCGGATATCCGTAATATGCTGTATTTAATGAAGCAGCTAATGTTGTAAAGTCGCTGGCATGCTCTCTCGATTGCTTTAATGTGCAGGATCTGTGATGGAGATTCTGCGATATTGTCTCCCCCAGTCCTACTGCATTTCTGATTTCTGAATTTGCTTCACGTTTAAGAAATTGTCTACACTTTTATTCCTTGTATTAAAGTGCATGGCAACGCTCTTCCCTGCTCTATATTCCATCAGTCAATTACTTACCTGTTCTCCTCTACTGCGTTAGTCCTTCCACGGAGTCCTTGTTTCCTGAGCACAATTTCTATCGTCCAAAATCACAAAATCACAAATCCCGTCACCGATATCATTGACATATGGTGCAGAAAGGAAAGAAGGAAATGAGAAATGCGGTAGTCATAGGGGATTCCATGGTGGGGCAGACAGTCAGGAGGTTCTGTCAGCCCGATAGAGATACCCGCATGGTGTGTTGCCTCCTAGGTGCCAGGGTACGGGATGTCTCCGATCGGGTGCAGACTATTATGGACGGAGAGAGTGAAGAGCTAGAAGTCCTGGTACACGTCGGTGCCAATGACATACGTAGAAAAACGGGAGGACTTCCTGAAGAGAGGATTCAGGGAATTGGGTAAAAACCTGTAAAGCAGGAACACTAAGGTAGTAATCTCAGGATTGTTGACTGTGCTACATGCTACGTGCTCTGAAACATGGCAGAAGGATGGTTGCCATGGAGAGCTGAACGCCGAAGGATATACGGTGTAATGGAAAGTTTGGTTAGTAGACAAAGAAGGTGGTGTGACCCTGTGTATAAGAAATAATATTAAATCATTAGAAAGGATGACATAGGATCGGAAGTTGCAGAGCCTCTAGGGGTTGAGTTAAGAAATGCCAAGGTTAAAAGAACCATAATGGCTGCTGTACACAGGCCTCCAAACAGCAGCCGGGATGTGGATTGCAAATTACAGCAGGAGATAGAAAAGGCCTGTCAGAAGGGAAATGTCATGATAATCGTTGGGGATTTTATCAAGAAAGTGGATTGGGAAAACCAGGTCAGTACTGGACTTCAAGAGAGAGAAATTGTAGAATGTCCAAGGGATTGCTTTTGAGAACAGCTTGTTGTTGAGCCCAGCAGGGGATCGAATGTGCGGATTGGTTGCAATCTGGAGGTAATAAAAGAGCTTCAGGTTAAAGAACATTTAGGAAACAGTGATCATAATATGATCGAGTTCACTGTAAAGTCAGAGAGGGAGAAACTAAAATCAAAAGCATCGCTATTTCAGTGGAATAAAGAAAGTTACAATGGCATGAGAGGGGAACTGGACAAAGTTGACTCGAAAGAGACACAAGCAGAAAAGACAACAGAGCAGCAATGGCTGGAGTTTCAGCGACAAATGAGGGAAGTGCAAGACAGATATATTCCAAATAAGAATAAATTTACGAATGGAAGAAGGACACTCTCGTGGATGACAAGTGAATCCAGAGCCGATGTAAAAGCAAAAGAGAGGGCATAGATGGAAGCCAAAGCTAGTGGGAAGGTAGAGTATTGGGAAGCTTTTAAAAACTTTTAGAGGGAAACTAAAGGATTATTTATACTTGTGCTTTGCGGTTTCGGCGTCGCTCTGCAATTCACTGCCAAAACGCTAGTTGGCGCTGGGGTTTCTATGCCACTGTCTTGAGTTTCTACGTGTTGAAACTCAACAGGAAGAAACTCAAACTTCAAACAATGGCGACTGAAACTGAATGAGGGTGAATTTTCTGTGCTTGTCCGGCCACTGAGAGACATGGACGAGGAAATGCATTTCAAATATTTTCGGATGTCGGCTGGTGGATTTGATGATTTGGTTCATCGTTTCCAACTATTTATTTCGCATCAGTGTACGCACAGTATACTCAGAGACTGGCAATCACCATTCGAGATTTAGCTTCAGGTGGAAGTCAACAGGCTGTAGCGGCCAGCTACAAACTGGCGTTAAGCACAGGGTCCTCCATAACTTCGGAGGTCTGTAAAGCTTTATGGGAAGCATTGCAGCCAGAGTTCCTTCCCTGCCCTTCAGTCGACCAATGGGATGCTACTGCAGCGTAGGAGGAAATGAGATGCTACCAAGCGGACCAGTCACAGTTGTTGCGGTCTGCGTCGCCGCCACGCATATTTACATTGTTGGGGAGGTGCGCCTGAGTCTGCTGCGTAGGATATGGCGTAGGGTACGAGGCTACGCCGTACATATGTCGTCAATTTGACGCACAAGTATAAATTGGCCTTAAGAAGGTCATTAGGAAAGAAAAAATAAATTATGAATATAAGCTGCGATTAATATACAAGAAGATACAAAAAGTTTTTTAAAGTATATGCAAGGTAAATGAGAGTCGAGGGTAGACATCGGACCAATGGAATATGATGGAGATAATGTAATGGGAGACACTGAGATGTCAGAAGAATTGAACACTTATTTTGCATCAGCCTTCACATTGGAAGTCAACTGCAGTATACCGGACATTCAAGAGTGTCAGGGAAGTGATGTATTTGCAGTGAAGGTGCTCAGGAAGGTTAATGGTCTGAGGGAGGATAAACCTCCTGAACCTGATGGAATGCACCCTCGGGTTCCGAAGGAAGTAGCTGGAAAGATCATGGGATTGAGTTTTAGAGCCGAGAGGTAATGTTGCAGAGATATAGGACCCTGGTCAGATCCCACTTGGAGTATTGTGCTCAGTTTTCATCGCCTCACTCCAGGAAGGACGTGCAAACCATAGAAAGGGTGTAGAGGAGATTTACAAGGTTGTTGCGACGGAGGATGAGAGGTGAACTGATAGAGGTGTACAAGATAATGAGATCATTGATCATGTGGATAGACAGAGGTTTTCCCCCAGCACTGAAATGGCTAACACGAGAAGGCGTAGTTTTAAGGAACTTGGAAGTAGGTATAGAGGAGATGTCAGGGTTAACTTTTTTTACGCAGAAAGTGGTGAGTGCTTGGAATGGGTTGCCGTCGGCGGTGGTGGAGG